>NW_024070192.1:42595661-42826066 GCF_014754425.2 Oryx dammah
GGCAATCTTGATTCCAGCTTGTGCTTCTTCCAGCCCAGCGTTTCTCATGATGTACTCTGCATAGAAGTTAAAAAGCAACTATACTTCAATACAAATTAATTTTATAAGAAGAAAAATATTTTAAGATGAGTCCTTCACCGGTGTCCAGAAATGGCTCTTAGGTTTGTGAAATAATAAGGATCACATCTCTAGGCTTTGCATGCGTGCTAAGTGGCTTCAGTCATGTCTGACTCTGTGTGACCCCATGGAGTGTAGCTTGTCAGGCCCCTCTGTCCATGGATTTTTCCAGGCAAGAATACTGAAGTGGGTTCCCATGCCCTCCTCCAGAGGATCTTCCCAATCTAGGGATCGAACACACGTCTCTCATGGCTCCTGCATTGCAGGCAGATTCTTTACTGCCGAGCCATCGGGGAAGATTTTGGGGTCTAGGAAAAGGCTCTTGGGGTAAAAGTTCATATTAAACATAAATAACAATAATAAGAATAGCAACCACCCTCCATCGAACACTCACTGTGTGCTGGACAGGGTTCTAAGTACACTGTTTGCTATTCATCTCGTCTTTACAACAATACCAAAGTAGGTACAGTATCATCACCACGTTACATGTGGGAAAACCAAAGGATGTGGAGGTTAACTAACTTGCCCACGCAGCTAGTGAGTGGCAAGCAGGACATAGTAGTGTCCCTTTACAATTGTAATCCTAAAATATTAAGCTGCAGAGGAGGTTGACTGATAATCACAAGCAGCTCAGGTCCTCCAGGCAAGCCTTCCTCCTAGCTGGAGAGCTGACAGGGCCTGATGCTTGCTTGATAAAGACTCTGCCTTGCTGTCTGATCTGAGACGTTCCATTCCATTTTCTTAATGGCTGTCAATCAGTTCCCCACTGTTTCCCCTGAGGCTGCGCCCAGCAGGGGTGTCGTCAGCACTCAGGAGCAGCATTAAGAACAAAGCCTGATGGGGCTGTTTGTTTTTCCCCTGTGAGGGGGCACCATTCCTCAGCACAGTCAGGAATGAGCTCAGATGTCACTGAATGAATCGCTTCCCAAATCATTGAGCTTCCCAAGGTACCCAGTACCAAGTCCCTTCAGTCCAACTCTTTGAGATCCTATGGACTGTAGCCCACCAGGCTCCTCTGTCCATGGGATTCTCCAGGCAAAAACACTGGAGTGGGTTGCCATTTCCTTCTCCCGAGCAGACGGAAATGGGATACGAGTTTAAATGAAGTTGGTCACCACTTCCGGTTCCAGGGATTTCACTTTTAGACCAGTGATATTCAGTAAAAATATAACATGGGCCACACACGTTGTTTGAAATTCTCTAGTAGCCATGCATTTAAGGGGAAATTAACTTTTAAAATGTATTTTATTTAACATAACGATCCAAAATATGACCATTTCAATATGTCATGGATAGAAAAATGTATTTTAAAAATGTATTAATGAGGCATTTTCACATTCAGTTCAGTTCAGTTCAGTCGCTCAGTTGTGTCTGACTCTTTGTGACCCCATGAATCACAGCATGCCAGGCCTCCCTGTCCATTACCAACTCTCGGAGTTCACTCAAACTCATGCTTACCAAGTCGGTGATGCCATCCAGGCATCTTATCCTCTGTCGTCCCCTTCTCCTCCTGCCCCCAGTCCCTCCCAGCATGAGGGACTTTTCCAATGAGTCAACTCTTCGAGTGAGGTGGCCAAAGTATTGGAGTTTCAGCTTCAACATCAGTCCTTCCAGTGAACACTCAGGACTGATCTCCTTTAGGATGGATTGATTGAATCTCCTTGCAGTCCAAGGGACTCTCAAGAGTCTTTTCCAACACCACAGTTCAAAAGCATCAATTTTTCAGCGCTCAGCTTTCTTCACAGTCCAACTCTCACATCTATACATGACCACTGGAAAAACCATAGCCTTGACTAGACAGACCTTTGTTGGAAAAGTAATGTCTCTGCTTTTGAATATGCTATCTAGGTTGGTCATAACTTTCCTTCCAAGGAGTAAGCGTCTTTTAATTTCATGGCTGCAATCACCATCTGCAGTGATTTTGGAGCCCCCCAAAATAAAGTCTGACACTGTTTCCACTGTTTCCCCATCTATTTCCCATGAAGTGATGGGACCGGATGCCATGATCTTCATTTTCTGAATGTTGAGCTTTAAGCCAACTTTTTCACTCTCCTCTTTCACTTTCATCAAGAGGCTTTTTAGTTCCTCTTCACTTTCTGCCATCAGGGTGGTGTCATCTGCATATCTGAGGTTATTGATATTTCTCCCGGCAATCTTGATTCCAGCTTGTGCTTCTTCCAGCCCAGTGTTTCTCATGATGTACTCTGCATAGAAGTTAAATAAGCAGGGTGACAATATACAGCCTTGACATACTCCTTTTCCTATTTGAAATCAGTTGTTGTTCCATGTCCAGTTCTAACTGTTGCTTCCTGACCTGCATATAGGTTTCTCAAGAGGCAGGTCAGGTGGTCTGGTATTCCCATCTCTTTCAGAATTTTCCACAGTTTATTGTGATCCACACAGTCAAAGGCTTTGGCATAGTCAATAAAGCAGAAACAGATGTTTTTCTGGAACTCTCTTGCTTTTTCCATGATCCAGCGGATGTTGGCAATTTGATCTCTGGTTCCTCTGCCTTTTCTAAAACCAGCTTGAACACCTGGAAGTTCATGGTTCACGTACTGCTGAAGCCTGGCTTGGAGAATTTTGAGCATTACTTTACTAGCGTGTGAGTAAGTCCTTGAAATCCATTGTGTATTTTGCACTGAGCACACAGCTCAGTTTGTACCAGCTACAGTTCAAGTGCCCAGAAGTCCCACATGGCTTGTGGCTAGTAGCTGCCGCATTGGAAAGGCAGTTCCAGAATGTAATTTTTTTCAACAGCTTCATTCCTCAGATACAAGCACCTTCAAGGTAGATGCCTACCTGGTCTGAGACCTTGTAGAATTTACATTTTAGAGTAGATGATGTAGTAAACAAGCATACAAACAAACAAGACAATTATTGATTGTGATGAGCAGCTTCCTCCTAGTGAGTTGGGAGGGCATTTGAGTGCGGTAGGTGGGGATGAGGTGGTGGGGAGCCTTCTCTCCAGAAGGGACATCTGAACCTGAAGGACAGAAGGAACCAGAGTGAAGACCGAGGCAGGGACTTCCAGGTGAGGCGGAGGCAAGGGCAGGAAAGTCCTTGGCTCAGGAGCTGCAGACAGAACAGCTGTGTGGTTGGGCACAAGTGGCTGAAGAGTTGAGTTGAGGCAAGGACCAGAGTGCTCTTCAGGGTTTGGGATGTTGTTCTAAAGGAGAGGAGAAACCACTGACCTGCTTTAAACTGGGGAGTGGTGGAGTCTGATCTCAGTTTTAAAAAGATGGTCCTGGGGACTTCCCTGATGGTCCAGTGGTTAAGATGTGTGTTTCCAATGCAGGGGATGTGGGTTTGATCCCTGGTAGGGGAACTAAGATCCCACATGCCGAGTGATGTGGCCAGGAGCAAAAAAAAAAAAAACTGGCTAGGATCAAGATAAGTTGGGCCATTAGAGACCCCCTTTACTCCCCATACCTAGAAATGCCTTTCATTGAAAAAAAAAACTATAATGTAAATATTAAAATATAATATAAAATATATTTTTATAAAAATATAATAACCTATAATAGAAATAATTTCAAAAATAATATATGTGTGTACATATAACTGAATCACCTTGCTGTGCTTCTGAAACATTGTAAGTCAACTATATTTCAATAAAATATATATTAAGAAAAAAATGACAACAAAATTAAACTGAACTATATATCTGAGTTTGATAGAAAGAGACAAATAACCTTGGATCAGAGACTAAGAGGGAAGTTAAACACAGAACAGGAAGATTCCAAGTGGACTCTGGCTGCTGGGGGTGGGGGTTATGGGAGAGGGGCCAAGAGAAAGTTCCAGAATACAAACCCTAACGGATGGTGGCTAGAGTTTTCATGCCTGTGCTGGGCAGGAGACAAACCTTGAGCCCTTTTGAAAAGGGAACTCAGAATGAAACCCCTTCATAAATGCAGGCCTGTGAAAGAGGTTTCCTGGTAGCTTAGCAGTCAAAGAATCCGCCTGCAATGCAGGAGATACAGGTTTGATCTCTGGGTTGGGAAGATCCCCTGGAAAAGGAAATGGCAACCTGCTCCAGTGTTCTTGCCTGGGAAATCCCATGGACAGAGGAACTTGGTGGGTCCCAGTCCACGGGGTCACAAAAGAGTCGGACACGACTTAGTGATTAAACAACAACAACAAAAAGCCTCCAGTGAAATGGCTCAAGATACTTTCCCTCATTAGCTCAGGGAAGGAAGAAGAACTCGTGTCTTTGTCTTGTGGAAAAAAGAATCTGTAAGAAATTAGAACTGCAATCCTGGGCCACGTGACAGGGTAAATTAAAGAAAAAAAAATTACACTATCTGAGTGGTATGTCCTCCGTCTCTCAGTCGTGTCTTACTCTTTGCGACCCTTTGGAGTGCAGCCTGCCAAGCCCCTCTGTCCCTGGATTCTTCAGACAAGGATACTGGTGTGGGTTGCCATTTCTGTCTCCAGGGGACCTTCCTCACTCAGGAATGGAACTGGTGTCTCCTGCACTGCAGGTGGAGTCTTTACCAGCTGAGCCATCAGGGAAGCCCCTGAGCGTTGCTCTTGTGGCTGTTCAGTTGCTCAGTTGGGTCCGACTCTTTTGCCACCGTAGTGGCGTGGGAATTGACAAATTGGCCCCAGACCAATGGGTTAGAATTAGGTAGGAGGGAGAGGGAGACCACATTAGGAGGCTCTAGGTTCTCGATCTTTCAGGTACAAATGTGGGACTTGCCTGGTGGTCCAGAGGTTGATTCTGAGCTTCCAGTTCAGGAGGCTTGGGTTCAATCCCTGCCTGGGGATTTTATTAAAATGCAGATTCTGATTCCCTGGGTCTAGGTGGGGTGTGAGACTCTGCATCTCCAACAAGCTCCTAAGTCCTGCCACTGCTGTCTGTTTGTGTCCTCAGTCATGTCTGACTCTGCAGCCCCATGGACTGCAGCCCACCAGGCTCCTCTCTTCACGGGATTTTCTAGACGAGCATACTGGAGTGGGTTGCCATTTCCTTCTCCAGGGGACTGAACCCATGTCTCTTTATCTCCTGCAATGACAGGTGGATTCTTTATCACTGCACCGCCTGGAAAGCCTGCTGTCAATGCTGCTGCTCTCCAAACCATTCTCCGAATGGCAAGTCTCTGTGTAACAGACAACGGTGGCTTGGACTAGGCTGGTGATGAGAGAGACAGAGGAAGAGGGATTCAAAAGATAGGTTGGGGGAGAATTGCTCCTGAAGGATAGATGTGAAAGGGAGAGAACTGATACTGAAGGACAGATGTGAACAGAGGGGAAAGGGAATCAGGGGAACCCAAGGCTGGGTTCCTGGCTTTGGTAACTGAGTGTTGGTGGTGCCATTTACTGATGTAGGGAAGACCAGGGCAAGAACAGGCTTTTTTTTTTTTTTTGCAGGGGGAAGGGTACTCTGTTTGGGAGGATCAAAAACTCAAGGCCAGGCAACTGCAAATACCATGCCTTATCTGCTTTCTCCGAAAAATGTTACTAGGAGGCATCCAGGATATGAATGATCTGTTTTCCCAGCTTGGGTTGCTGACAACAATCTTTGCTTTGTAGGCCCAATCTGGCAAGTCTTAAAAGCTTAATCAATAGCCAGCTTTGTAAACGAGGTCCAGAAATGACCAGCAAACTCCTCCTATCTGCCCCTCACACCTTCAATACACGCTTCCCTTGCTTAATACTGGCTATGACCAGAACACAAATCAGTTGAATTTAGGCTCTATCTATGAGGATCTTCCAAACTGCTCCAGATGCAGTCAATTTGAACAAGCAGACTGCTTGTGCATTGCACTTTCTAATCAGTGATATAACATGTGCAGAGTTAAGGATTCTTTTTTGGACAAGTATTTCTTTAAAAAGGAAAAGAAGTTATCTTTCTGTCAGGCACTCTGTTAGGTACTTTTACACACATCATCCACTTCGGTTGCTTCAACAATTTTTCCAGGTAGGTACTGTTATTTCTCTTTTCACAGATGAAGAAAGTTGGGAAAGACACTGATGTTGGGAAAGATCTGGGGCAAGAGGGGGCAACACAGGATGAGATGGTTGGATGGCATCACTGATTCAATGGACATGAGTTTCTGGGACATAGTGAAGGACAGGGAAGCCTGGTGTTCTGCAGTTCATGGGATTATAAAGAGACAGACACAACTGAGCAGCGGAACAACTGTTATTCCCTTTTGCACAGATGAGGAAACTGGGCTCAGAGGGACAAGTAACTTGTTCAAGGTCCCACACAGTCAGCGAATGGAAGGGCTGAACCTCTGTCAGCCTTGGTCCAAAGTGCAAGTTCTTTTTACACTGCTCTGTGCTCCCCAGTTTCCAGGGGAAACTAATTTAGTTTTCTAGTTGCTAGTTAAATCCCAGTTGTATGATTAGGCCACACAAGATGGCTCTTCTCTTGTTCTTCCTGCTCGACCAGTGCCTGGTCCACCTACACCCTGGTTGACCTTCCCTTTTACTCATAGAGCCTAACCAGTAAATGCCTATGTACTTGCCCCCAACCCCAGCTGGTGATTGTTCTAAACTTTAGATCAGAGCCATCTCCACTATGATAGTTTATCAAAGGGGCAATGAGAGGCGTGCCCCTCTGCTGGTTTCTCTGGCAACTGATGAACAAATCTGATATTAATTAACCCTATAATTGGTTACCTCCTTTTCCCTCTGGTAGCAAAGACTACTGCCATGTTCTGCCGGCTGTCTGCTGCACACATTGGGGTGTTGCTCCAGGACCTTTCTTCAGTCATGTAAGATCCTCCCTCCATTAAACTATCAATGTCTCTGTTACTGACTCCAGGCTTTAGGCTTGAGGCTGGGCAAGCACAGGGCTTGCAGGCCTGTGAGGTGCAGCCCAACACCAGTGTCTTTGGAGATATTCTTTCAGAGTCAGGGTGAGGGAGGCTCAGAAGAGTGTTCTAGAGAAGGCAGCACTTTACACCATGCTTTCAAGAATGGCGAGGACCTGGAAAGACAGGGGACCCTCCCAGGTAGCAATTCCAGGTCGTAAGACTAAACGCAAGCCGGGCAAGCTGGCTGCCTCTGCTCACAGGCTTTCTTCCACTCCCATCTTCCCTACCAACATTCGGGTTTCTTCTAGCCCAGGTTAAATGCCTGACGCCTTTAGGCTGAAAGAGGTGTCCATTTCCTATTCACTCATGACACCCTGTGATTATTTCTATCACTGCTACTTCCTTATTAAAAGATTCTGCATTCAACTATATATAAAATAGATAACGAATAAGGACCTACTGTACAGCACCGGGAACTCTACTCCATACTCTGTAATGGTGCTTATGGGAAAAGAATCTAAAAAAGAGTGAGTATATTTATATATATAGCTGATTCACTTTCTGTACACCTGAAACTAACACAAATCATAAAATCAACTATATTCCAATAAAATTTTTTTAAAAATTAAAAATGATTGTGTTTTGTGTTCCCTTCTTGAGGTCAAGGATTTCATATATTTTTGAACCCCCAGAGACAAAACAATGCCTAGTACATAATAAGCTCTTGATAAGAAAAAAGTTTTTTGGAAGAATCGAATGTTTTTTCATGATGATTTTCCTTCCCTCTGCACTGTTATGTTAGTTGGTTTGTTCCACTCCACGTTGGTTGAGATATATCAGTGATTTAAACAAGATAATGTACTGCTTCCATGTAAGAGTCAGAGTAGCAGCAGGCCATACTCATGAGGTGCCTTTGCGGGGCAGGGGGTGGTGGTGCCCAGGATCCTGCTGGCCAGTAGCTCTGTCATCCCTCAGATGTCCCCTTCATTTATTTGCACGATTGGAGGTGGCTCACCACCCCATCTGGAGAAGGCAATGGCACCCCACTCCAGTACTCTTGCCTGGAAAATCCATGGACGGAGGAGCCTGGTGGGCTGCAGTCCATGGGGTCACTAAGAGTTGGACACGACTGAGCGACTTCACTTTCACTTTTCACTTTCATGCATTGGAGAAGGAAATGGCAACCCACTCCAGTGTTCTTGCCTGGAGAATCCCAGGGACGGAGGAGCCTGGCGAGCTGCCTTCTATGGGGTTGCACAGAGTCAGACACACTGATGTGATTTAGCAGCAGCAGCAGCAGCACTTTGTTGTGGCACTAGGGATTTTCAGTTGTGGCATTCGGGATCTGGGCTTCCCTGGTGGCTCAGTGGTAAAGAATCTGCCTGCCAATTCAGGAGACTCAGGTTTGATCCCTGGGTTGGGAAGATCCCCTGGAGAAGGAAATGGCAACCCACTCCAGTATTCCTGCCTGGAAAACCCCATGGACAGAAGAGCCTGGCAGGCTACTCTACAGCAAGAATCAGACATAACTTAGTGACTAAACCACCACCACCACCACCATGTGGGATATAGTTCCCTGACTAGGCATGGAACTCAGACCCCCTGCATTGGGAGTGTGGAGTCTTAGCCACTGGACCACTGGGAAGTCCTGCTGCTTCCTTTTTAAAGGTGCACCTCTCCCATCTCTTCACATCCCATTTTCAGGACCTGGTCATGTGACTGGAGATGGCTACAAAGGAGACTGGAAAAGTAGTTTTCATCTGGGCAACCATCTAAGGCTAAAATTTCCATTACCAGAGAAGGAAAGAATAGATATGGGAGTGCGGGGAGGGCAGGAAGAAGTAGCAGTGTCTGTCTGCCACTCTTTCTTTTTTAAAAAAAATTTATTTTATTGAAGTATTATTGATTTACAATGTCGTGTTAGTTTCTGGTACACACCCAAGTGATTCTGTTATACATATATACAGATTCTTTTTCATTATGGTTTATTACAGGATATTGAATATAGGTCCTTGTGCTAGAGTAGGACCTTGTTGTTTATACTCCATTCTTATACTGGTATATTGTAAATATCCAGACAGTTCCGTATGATATGCTTGACCTATTTTTTTCTTTCCAAGGTGCATTTTCAATTGAATTACTCACCAATCATGCATAGTCATCTTCTGTGTCCTCTGAGAGCATGAAATCTTTCATCTGTATCTTGCACAACCTTGATCTTATAGCATGCCTGGTACCTAGTTACTTAATCAATAGTTGCTGAATGAATTCATAGGTGAAGAAAAGAAGAGCTTTGTCATTCCGCCATGACCTGTCTCTATGGAGCTGGATTTATCAATCACATTAGGTCAACAGTACAAATAAATCAGTGTTATCTGTGTTGAGTTACTACAAAATGTGGAAGCACTGAGGGACATCAACATCGTCTTCCCTGCCCTCTGGTGGTGCTCTTGAGCCACAAGAGTCAGACTGGGGACCAGTGACTTTACTCCCAGGACACATGTCACGAGGTCAACTCTACCACCACCATCTTCTCCCCTTTCCTCTAGTTCTCCTTCAGAAGAAGGACTCTGTCTCCACTCTGCAGTTCTAGAAACACTTCTTTTAAGTTAGAATGCAAATACCAAGGAGTTGTGTGTGCGTGCTTAGTTGCTCAGTCCAGGGTAAATAAATAATACTAAGGATTTCCATTTTCTAGAGTCCTGATACTGCCCTCTCTGCACGTTTTGATCAGTGGCTTTGGCTTCTTGCCAGGCTTCTCTGTCCATGGACTTCTCCAGGCAAGGATACTGGAGTGGGTAGCCATTTCCTTCTCTAGGCAATCTTCCCAACCCAGGGATGGAACCTGGGTCTCCTGCATTGCAGGCAGATTCTTTACCATCTGAGCCACGAGGGAAACCCCAGCTTTATGAAACCGGATAACATTTTGACAATGTCAGGGCCAGCTGGCCCCCAAGAGTCTGTTACCATGGCAAACAGTAAGGTCATATAAGGATTACCCACTTGACCCGAGCTTGTTGTGTCTAGACACTCATGCTGAGGGCAACATCACCCAGGAAATCGGGGACTCATAGGCCTGCCCTCGTTTCTCGTTTGTCACATTTTCCTCCAGCCTCCTGGAAACCCCTAACAGGATTTCCAGCTCCTTTCAGATTCCTGTCTGGCATTTCCTCGCTCTCTGCTCTCCTGGGGACAGGACTGCTTTTGGCAGACAGACGCTACCCCTCCCTCCCCCAATCCAGGAAGGGCCCTGGCCTCTATGACAGCAAATCCATTGCACCACTTAGGTTTAATTAGAGCACAATGACGGATGATTAGTTTACACATCAAAGCACTGAAACAACTTGACAAATTGGCCCCATCCCAAAGCCCAGCGCGGGAGCTGGCCTTGAACTCAGAGGTTCTGCCCATGCGGGCTGCGGAGGTGGCCGTGAAAGCTAGGGAGCCCCAGGCAGGGGCACGCAGAAGGAGTTCTGTTTCTCAAGAGAAGAAATGCATCCCAGCTGTTTCCAGCCCTGATTGTGTCTCTCCATCTCCCTCACCTTGACTTTCCGCCTCCTGGCTTTCCCCCAGCTGCTGCTTCAAGTTCATATGTGGTAGGCTCTTGGTAATTTGGAGACAGATGATCAACCCATGAGTTACCCAAGCCCTTTGCTAGTTCTCTTTTTTACCCTGTTTACCCTCCAAGTGGGATTTGGACTGTTCTTTAGGATACCTACCAAGGAAGGAGAGAGAAACAAAATTCATCTTCAAACCAGCTACTTGGTTACAAACTGATGATTTTTTTTGTTGGCAAACTAATGGAGGAAAGAGATAGAAACTATAGACTGCAATGGAGTAAAGGAATTATTTCTAGGTCTCTTTTCTGTACACTTTCTCATGCCTGTGTATGACCTGAAGTCAGGTGAACCCAGGAAAGCATGTGGGATTAGACTGTTTCCGAGGTTTATCACATATTTCAGATCTCTGATTGTCATGCTGGGTCCCAAAGAGGCTGATGGTGTGTTGGAAGCCGTTTGGGTTCTTCTGGCTCAAAAGACCAGTCTGTTCATACTAACAATCACTTAATTCAGTGATTAAACCGACAACAACAAAAAAAAACCCTAAACGTCCACCCAGTAGTTGAACTGAATCGACCCTCTCACTTGGTCTACACTCATAGCCTCATGGAAGAACAATTGGTGTGTCCTGCTTCAGAGCCATCTCATCAAAGTCAATGGCAGAGCCGAGACTTGAATCAAGGTCTTCCTCCGTAGCCCTTATCCCTCAGGACTACTTGATCTTTCCAGTGGTTGGAAGGATACAGGGCTGCGGTCACATAAACATCTCACGGAGCGAGAAGGCTCAGGCCTCTCTCCTGAACAATTGATGGAGACGCAGTGCATGGTGGGATTCTTGTTTCCTTCCTGTGGGCCTCCGGGGTGAGCGGGCATCAGCCTCACCACTGTGATGTGGGCAGACAGATGAATGCTGACTGCCTGTAGCACGGGACAGTCAGTGGGCGGGAGCTGGGTTCAGACTGCTGTAAGCGAAGCACTTCAGAAGGAGGATGACACGGCATTATTACCACAAACCAGGAGCCTATTGATCGGGCTGATTAGAAAACCTTCCAAGGCACGGGGGTAATTAGTACAATTTACAGCGTAGCAGTTATCAGCTTCATTGCTTAATTAACAATGTAAATATCTTCCTAAATGACATTTTATAATCATGATCAGACCCTCTAGCGTTTGCCCTGTTCACTGCTTAATTCCTTCCCAGATGTACAGATAGCCAGCTGCCTAACATACCGTTGCTGCATCTTATAAGATAAAACAATTGTTCACGCCCCGCGTCTCCTCTTTTGGATCTTACTAGGGGTCTGTTCTGCCTTCCTCTCTCCAGCCTGAAATCTACAGTCTGCCAATTGAATTGCCAATTAAAAGTACTTAATTAGACGTGAAAGGGGAGTTCTGTCATGTTCTGGATTCTGAACTATTTTTTATTTATGTGCTTAGCAGGATAAGTCATCTTAAATTAGCATCACATTTTTCCCTCTGAAGAGCATGTGAGAAATGAGGCTATTAGGAGGAGAGGTTTAACACAATATTTGTGTACACTAGTCATGGGTGCAGGGAATCATCCCAAGCGCATATGGCGTTTTGGCAAGCAGGGTTACTCTTCATCTTTATTTTATTTCCTTATCATGTCTTGTTGAATTAATGTTTGCAATAGAAATTTTGGCCTTCCTTATCAAACATATGTGCAGACAACTTATTGTTTGATTTTTTTTAAACTTTCAGTTCACCTCTTCTTTTGAGTATCAGGGCCATACCAAAAGATTGCTGTTCCATGTCTAAGTTCCCAATGGCATTCAAACAAATTCAAATCTTAATGCAGCCCTGCGGGTGGAAAGTTCAGAGACTCATAATCCTCCTTGGAAAGAATGCCCCCTAAGCTTTCCATTCCTGGAGGCCTGATGATTTCACCTGGTGAATGATCCACTTCTGATCTTTCTGCTCCTCCTCACCTGATGGTGACCAATACAGTTACATAGCTACACAATGTGCAGAAAGGGGCTTTAATACAAACCAGTGCAGAGTATATTGGAAAAATGGTAGGGAAGGCAAACATGAATTTTGGAGGAATTTGCTGTGGGTTTTAATTAACCATCTTGCCCTTGTTCCCCATTATCATTGATTTGTGTGATAAGTGCCAATTATACGTGTCATAAGTATACTGCTTTTCGCTGAAGACAAGAGATCTCATGTGTGATGCAAATCAGGACTCTCAGAATGCTAATTTTGTAATGAGCCAATGCATTCTTCAAGGAGTTTATAGTCTAGAGGGGGAATAAAACATGTGCATAAATAATTATAATGCAAAGTAGAGAACTGGTGGGTCATGAGACAGCGAAGAAAGAATTATGGCCAAAAAAGAGGGTGGAGGAATAAATTATAGTTGGGGGATTTAGGAAGGCCTGCTTGAAGATTGGGGCAAACTGGCTTAAAAGCAGACTGAGCGTATTGGGTGTGGTTTCCAGATGAGGGGAACAACAGGAAGAAAATACGGAGGTGGGACAGCATGAAATTTAAATGAGGAACAGGATGTTTACCATGGCCTTTACAGGAGGGCTGCGAAGAGAAGCAGTGGCAGGAACACTGCAAAGGTAGGTCGGGGCTCCCTGGTGCAGAATCTAGCATCCAAAGCCAAAACAACTGCATTGATTTTTTAAAATATATCTTTATTTATTTGGCTGTGTTGGGTGTTAGGCACCGCACACGGGATTTTCACTGCGTCGTGGCTCTATAGGTACAGGGCCCTGGCTTACTTGCCCAGAGGCATGTGGGATCTTAGTTCCCTAACCTGGGATGGAACCTGTGTCCCCTCCGTTGCAAGGTGGATTCTTAGCGCCTGGACAATTCGGGAAGGCCCTGCACTGAGTTTTGCAGATCACAGATTGGCTTTTTTTTTTTTTTTTTGCTAAAGGGCCAGAGAGTATATTTTAGGCTTTGCAGGATATGTGATCTCTGTCACAACTGCTCAGCTCTGCCATTGGAACACGAAATCAGTCAAAGGCAACATGTACATGAAAGGGCATCATGATGTTTCGATAAAACTTTACTTATGGACAATGATTTCCTTGGTGGCTCAGACAGTAAAGTGTCTGTCTACAATGTGGGAGACCTGGGTTCGATCCCCTGGAGAAGGAAATGGCAATCCACTCTAGTACTGTTGCCTGGAAAATCCCATGGACAGAGGAGCCTGATGGGTTACAGTCCATGGGGTCACAAAGAGTCAGACTCGACTGAGCGACTTCACTCACTTCACTATGGACACTGAAATGTGAATTTGCATGTGTTACAATACATTCTTATGATTTTATCAATACTACTCTCCCTCTGCTATTGGGGTAGGCAGAGGCATGAAGTTGTGCGTGCATGCTAAGTCACTACAGTTGCGTCCGACTCTTTGTGACCCTATGGGCTGTAGCCTGCCAGGCTCCTCTGTCCATGGGATTCTCCAGGCAAGAATACTGAAGTGGGTTGCCATTTCCTTCCCCAGGGGATCGTCCCAACCCAGGCATCGAACCCACATCGAACCCACATCTTTTATGTCTCCTGCACTGGCAGGTTTTTTTTTTTTTTTTTTACCACTAGCAACACCTGGAGAGTCCACTGGGGTAAGGGGAAGCCAGTTTGCCCCAATCTTCCATCTCCTAAGCTCTGAGTTTTTCTTTACTTTTGAATATATTCCCATAATCACAGAGAACCAAGTGCTGATGAGTTTGGATCCAGGGCGGCAGAGAACCACAGAGTCAGGGCCTCAAGTGATGGTGATGGCACACGCGTGTACCGGTGGCTGTGGTTCCATCACCCTGTTGGCCCGGACCAAGCTTCAGCATGTAGCACGAGGGCAGCACTCCCAGTGGGCGTAATGGTATTTGGTAGTTAAAAAGGAAATACCTAGGTCATGAGTTTTGACAATCCCTGTGTGGTAAATGCGATACACAGCCTGTCCTCTACTTTTATGAACCCACATTCTGGTACACTATACACGGACATTCCTAAACCAATTTCCCTGTATTGAATTAGGTCTTTCTGTACATGACCAGGCTAATAACTTCCATCCATCTCCTGGGTAAGATTCTGTGTGTGCGTGTGTGTTCAGTCCTGTCTGACTCTTAATGACCCCATGGACTGTAGCCTGCCAGGCTCCTCTGTCCATGGGCTTCTGCTGACCAAGAATGTTGGAGTGGGTTGCCATCTCCTCCTCCAGGGGATCTTCCTGACTCAGAGATGGAAACTGTATCTCCTGCCTCTCTTGTCTTGGCAGGTAGATTCTTTACCTCTGAGCCACCTGGGAAGCCCCATGATTCTGTAACTTCCAGAAAATAGTTTTCCTCCTCCCCAGTCCCACTGGCCCTGACTGCGCCAACCTGCCCTCCAGGACTAGGATGAGAATTTAGACTGTGGGAAGCCTCCTAGCCCCCTCCAGCTTTCCCTCCCGCCCAGATTCCCTGAGAGTTAATGTAGGGCTCACAGAGGCAGGTACAGAAGGAATGCTGAACCAGGCTTTTCTTTTGTGATCTGGATCAAAGTAATTGTCTCTCATTTCCGAATACAACTGACACGACATAGAATTTTCTAAAACCATAAAATGTATTTTTTTCTGATTTGCAATTACATGTTTATGCTTGAATAGAACGTATCTTGTTTATCTCCTCTTTTATCTTCTCTGCCCTCTCTTACTCAGAAATGTTTTAAATTTTTTTCTAACAAGAACCAACGTTGAACAATATACGGCGAAGAAAAGATTTAATGCAGCTGCTAAGTCGCTTCAGTCCAGTCCAACTCTGTGCGACCTCATAGACGGCAGCCCACCAGGCTCCCCCGTCCCTGGGATTCTCCAGGCAAGAACACTGGAGTGGGTTGCCATTTCCTTCTCCAATGCATGAAAGTGAAAAGTGAAAGTGAAGTCGCTCAGTCGTGCCCGACTCTTAGTGACCCCATGGACTGCAGCCCACCAGGCTCCTCCACCCATGGGATTTTCCAGGCAAGAGTACTGGAGTGGGGTGCCATTGTCTTCCAAAAGGTTTATTAGGTAACTAGCAATGTTTCAAGAAGGAGGGTATGGTCGGCTGACCCAAAGGCTGCCAGGAGCAGAGGAAGGAAGCTAAGGACAGAGTGGAAGGAAGCTTATCATAACGTGGAAGCCATTGAAAACCTTGTTAAGAGCAATTTTGGTGGCATGACGATGGAAGCCACCTGTAACCCTGGAAGGGTGAATGGGGGGAATGAGTGAAGAAGTGAGATAGCCTGTGTAGACAATTAATGATGGCTTCGTCACTTAGATCTCAGTTTAAATGTCACCTCTTTGGAGTGATCTGAAGTAGCCATTTGATGACTGTCTGTGCTTAGTCACTCAGTCGTGTCCAACTCTTTGCAACCCCATGGACTGTAGCCCACCAGGCTCCTCTGTCCATGGGATTCTCCAGGCAAGAATACTGAAATGGGTTGCCATTTCCTTCTCCAGGGGATCGAACCCAGGCCTCCCGCACTGCAGGTGGATTCTTTATGGTCTGGTGCCTGTCTCAAGGCTATATTTCTCACCAACAGTGAAGTTGCTCAGTCGTGTCCGACTCTCTGCAACCCCATGGACTGTAGCCTACCAGGCTCCTCCGTCCATGGGATTTTCCAGGCAAGAGTACTGGAGTGGGGTGCCATTTCCTTCTCCAGGGGATCTTTCCAACCCTGGGATTGAACCCAGGTCTCCTGCATTGCAGGCAGATGCTTTACCATCTAAGCCACCAGGGAAGCCCTATTTCTCACCAAAGCACTTATCTATGACCTGATGGTGTCTTCTTTCTTTGCTGTTCTCTGCCACTAGGACACCACATATGCACAATAATCATATCATGTTTTATTTTTGTATATCTCCAGAACCTAGAAGATTGCTTGGTTCCTGTAGGTATTCTGTAAACATTTGTTGAATGAATGGATAAAAGTTTGGCTGTGGTAGAGGGTGGAGCAATATAGCCCAGAGCTTCTCACACTTTAGTGTGCCTGGGGATCTTGTTAAAAGGCAGACTCTGATTCTGTAGGTATGGGTAGGAGATTGTACATTTCTAACAAGCTCCCAAGTGAGGCCAGTGCTTCTGGTCCCTGAATCCCATTTTGAGTAGCGAGTACCCTGGGTTACTTTGGTACATCGCTCAGAGTGAACAGGTGGAGAAAAGAGGGGGAAGGCAGAGGGGACAGAATATAGATACCCACCTGGAGGAGGGGTTGGTTTTTCAAAGGCAAAAGGAAACTTTACCCTGTTTAATAGGAAAAAAGCAGAAGAAGTGAGGAGAGGAGGAAATTCTTGACTAAGGGTGCCTAACTTTTCAATGAGGTCATCATCGGAGATAAAGGGTGGAGATAGGCTCTGGGTGTTCCAGAAACAGTCATTTTCTTCCCAGATATCTTCCAGTATGACTGAGTTTGCATCAAAAATTTAAAGCGAAACATCAGCTCTCTTGTGTCATTTTCCCAACATTAATCTGCTCGGGTGCAGGCTGGAGAAAGAGGATGGGAGGGTCATCCAGAGAGAGCGTGACAGAGGGCAAGAGGAACCAGGGAGTTGTGGGTGTTGGTAAGGGGGAGTGAGTTTAATGATGGAACACAGGAAGTGGGGCAGAGACACTGGGACACTGAGATACTGCTACTCAGTCCTGCTCTCATGGAGCTCTAGTGGGGAAGACAACATACATATCTATTGTTGTTGCTATTCAGTGGGTAAGTCATGTCTGACTCTTTGTGACCCCATGGACTGCAGCATGCCTGTCTCCTCTGTCTCCTGGAGTTTGCTTAAATTCATGTCCTCTGAGTTAATAATGCTATCTAACCATCTCATCCTCTGCTGCCCTTCTCCTTTTGCCTTCATTCTTTCCCAGCTTCAAGGTCTTTTCCAAGGAGTTGTCTCTTCGCATCAGGTGGTCAAAATATTGAAGCTTCAGCTTCAGCATCTGTCTTTCCAATGAATATTCAGGGTTGATTTCCTTTAGGTTCGACTGGTTTGATCTCCTTGCAGTCCAAGGGACTCTCAAGAGTCTTCTCCAGCACCACAGTTCGAAAGCATCAATTCTTTGGTACGTACGTATGTAACCAGCAGAACTGTCAATGCCTCACCCATAATTCCTTGAGCCTTCCATCACGTATATCTGGCTGACTTGCTGCTGCCAGCATCTGCATCTCTGCCTGAGAGCATTGCAAGCCAGAAGTAGTACCAGGGGATCGGTGCTGCTGAGAGCATCAGGCAAACAGTAACTAACAGGATCTGATGTATAAATACCCTGGCTCCCACAACCCTCCAGTGGGATAACTGATGTGTGTGTTCTATTTTGGTTCCTCAGCAGGATGAAACTTAGTGCCCTTGGTGGTAACTTGCTGAGCGAGATTCTCTTTATGGGTTGCCTTCCCTGTCTCATTGCCCATAATGGATATTTTTTAGGCTCATACCCTAAACAGAATTACTTGCTCTTGAATCCTTGTTTCAAAGTCATCTTCTTCTGGGGGAAGATGAACTAAGGTGTATGTAATTATAAACTGTGACGCATACCTTAGAGACAAGTACAGGCTACTTTACTATTTGGGAGGAGAGGAGTATCTGCCCCAGTGTCTGGTGGGAGTGGGGGCATCGGGGAAGTTGATCTAAAGGAGGCACAAGACGGAAGGAACATGGGGCTTTTGAGGGTCTGAAAGGCCACAATGGGCCCAGCAGGGCATTAGGGACACTAGGTAAAGAAGGAAGATCCTGCAGGGTCTTGCTGAATGTGGTAAGGCATCCAGCATATCTATTCAGAGAACGTTGGTTACAGGAGCTAAAGAGGACAGTGTCAGGATCAGATGTGCTTCTAACAAAAAGTGGAAAAGGACAGGAGAACAGGACTGGGAGAGATGGAGCTCAGAGGCTTCTGCTAAGACTCTGGGCTTTGCATGGAGGAGTCTCAACAAATGTTTGCTGAAGTGGAAGGTAACTAACCATAGTCTCTGTGTGTAAGTTGCTCAATTCGTGTCTGACTCTGTGACTCCATGGACTGTAGCCTGTCAGGCCCCTCTATCCATGGAATTCTCCAGGCAAGAATGCTGGACTGGGTAGCCATTCGCTTCTCCAGGGGGTCTTCCTAACCCAGGGATCGAACACAGGTCTCCTACCTTGTATGCAGATTTTTCACTGTCGGAGCCCCCAAGGAAGCCCAGCTAATCCTAACCCTATTTGATTGATCAGAATGCCTTACTTCTGGGCCAGAATGAGTAATGGTTTCCCTTAATTGATGATGCCCTTTTGTTCAGGGCTACTTCACTTAACTTTATCAGGCTTTGGGGGAGGAAAAGATAACTTCCTTTAATTTTTTCTCATTCTCCACTTCTTTCTTTCTTTTTTTTTTAACTTCTCTTCTCTCTCCCACCTTCCTCTCTACACTTTGTCTCTTATCTTCCTCCAAATTATACTTTTAAATAAAGTGCATCATTTCATACAGTCTCCACTTCTATTAACCATGGCATTTACTTCTTCTTTGTGGCCAGCTTAATGCTCTGCAGATGTAGTCAATGGAAATAGGATTACACTTTGTGAACAAGGTGATTTTAAAGCAGATCGTGAGTAAAATGCCATCAACATGATCTTTTGTGAATATCTCCATATACACACCTGGCAGGCACTTACACTTTTTATGGGGAGAATTCCATTCCAAAACTGATTAATACAAAAAAATTTCATGCCTGTGTGTGTGCATGTTATTTATAATCTGAAATCATGAGACATTGAGCATATTTTCAATTAGAAAAAGTAATGACTCCGTATTCAGAGATGACACGCATCTGACCATCGGTGTGGTCTCACGTGTGGCCACTGTAGATATATGACTACAGAACACACTGAGAATATAGAGTGATTTATACTGGTCAGCAAGTTTAGATTTACAGAGCTGCAGAAAGAAACACAAGACAGAGAGAGGTCCAGAAAGGCTAAAACGCAGGCGGTAAATTACTCTCCTAGTGTAAACAGTCTGGAGAAGGCAATGGCACCCCACTCCAGTACTCTTGCCTGGAAAATCCATGGACAGAGGAGCCTGGTGGGCTGCAGTCCATGGGGTCGCTAAAAGTCGGACACGACTGAGCGACTTCACTTTCACTTTTCACTTTCATGCACTGGAGAAGGAAATGGCAACCCACTCCAGTGTTCTTGCCTGGAGAATCCTAGGGATGGGGAAGCCTGGTGGGCTGCACAGAGTTGGACACGACTGAGGCGACGACTGAGGCAACTTAGCAGCAGCAGCAGCAGCAGCAGGGGCAGCAGTGTAAACAGTCACAGTTGTACCCTTCTTCCCTTTTACTCTTTTTATGTGTTTTAAATCCTTGCTCATCCCCTTGTGCAACCCAACAATTAAAGAAAAAAGACACTAGTCCTCTGAGATTTCACATAACCTTTTATACCGAATATTTTCATTCTCTTTCTCAAAATCTTTAGTAGTCAGTGAGGGTTGTTTTGCAACACCCCAGGGTGGAGAAGATCTGTCCCTAGGGATTTCCATTTTCACCTTGGTGCCCTCTTTTGGCACATTCACCTGTCACCCCAGGCCCCTCACCCTGTATTTTGGCAGGATTTGAGACATGCAAATGGCAAACTGGTAAACAGCGACTTTGCATATTTTGAATAGAAGAGAACCTTGTAGTACTACTCTTTGTGCTCACAGGGAAATCTGAGATAATGGGGAATGAGAACAAGGGCAGACCAAGGGTCCTGAGTGTTTTCTTCAAAGTGTTTATTATGCTTATTAAATCTATTGTACAGTGATGAATGAATTTGAATTATTTACATGGTCAGCTTTTGAGACAATAACCTGATTTAATCAGAGGATGCAAATGTATCGTGTCTCTTTGAAATCTGAAAACAGGTTTAAAGAAGAAGCTTCAGGACTTGTAACTTCTCCCACAAATATGGTTACAAACCTGCAGTTGTCAGGTTAAATGACATATTGTCAGAGGTCAAGAGAATAGAACGATGTATTTCTTAGGAAAGTCGATAAATGCCCCTGGGAAAACATGTCCCCTGAACCGCCAATTCTTAGGTGACAAAGTTCTTAAGTAAAAAGACTTTCAATTCTGTTTGTCTCTAAATATCGCTCATGCACCGTCTGACATGAGGGTGTTCATCTGCTAAAATGTCAGTGTAAAGGAAGATGACATGGTAAGAATGGTTGGATTTTCATTAGATTGTGTGCCTGATATCATTTTAGTGACTGTTTGGACTGTAAGAATTCTTCAGTTTTACTACTGAAGTTGTAAGAACCTAAAGGTTGCTGTCACGTTTAAAGTATTATAATCCAATTAGTTCAAAATCTAGGTTTCCATCACAATTTGGAAAACACTGGACATTATTAGTCAAGCCTACTCTACTTTGGACTATTATTATTTTTTTCCTGGATGCTTATAAGGAAATTTTTGTGAAAGGTTAAAATTGTTTGTAAAGACAGAAGAGGCACCAATGATTCTGAAGGTGGAGTCTTTCTGAGGTAAAGTGAACAGCTTGCATCCTGAATATTTTATAAGATCTAGGTAATAGAACAAAGTTTGTGATGCAGGAACATGGCGATCTAGGAACAAAAGGGAGATAGGGCCAAAGAACAGACTGTAATGTTTCATCAAAATATTAGGCAATCTTAAGACCGAAAACAGGAATGGATGGATGGTGATACTGCAGATTGTTCCTAATAAGAGCTTTAAAAGTTTCATGATGTATCAGTTGGACCCATACTGATGTGCCCTTGACTCTGTGTATGTAAATAAAGGACTGATTTATGAGGGTATAATTGTATCTTTCAGATATATTTGGTCCAGGTCTATATATTGAAAATAAGTTGAAGGATTGAGGTCATTATCTGAATATTTCAGGGGAGCAAACCCCATCTGATTTGGAGGGAGGCAGTATATTAGGTGAAGAGGAATAAAAAAGAAAAGAAAGGAGGGATGGAGGGAGGGAGGAAAATAAGGAAGGGAAGGAGGAAGGAAGGAGACTCTAAAGGTAATTAGGAAAAAAGAAAAAACTTTAAAACGACACTTCTGTTAAGAAATATCTCCTACTTTTCTCATCCTAAAAGAAGAAAAAGAGATTCCCAGGTGCCATCAGGGAGCAATGTTTCCCTTCAAAAATAAACTAAAGAAAGAAGGAGAAAGAAAAAGAAAAAAGTTAAAATAAAAAGTTGTCTTGTTAAATCAGCTACCCATGGAGTCTGTCTGTGTAAGGAAATCAGCCTTTTCATTACAAATAGGTTTAAAAAGCCCTAGAGAAGGGAGATGTGAACAGAAGCAATATTACCCACTAACAACCTAACTCCCTTTTCGGCATCAGCTGAGAGAAGATCAGCAGCATCATTGAACAGCGGGTTTGTCTTAAGATAAAGACTCATCTTTATTTCCTTCAGGATATAAAACTTGTATTTAAATCAATTCAGAGAAGCACTTTAGCTCTAAACATTAGAGAGCAGGGAGAGCCTATTTAATAAAACAGCATTATTTCATTTTCAAAGAAAGATACTGGCAGTCGCTATGAGTTTAAATTCTGTATTCTTTTCCTCAATTATAATTATAGATGGGTCTGAAAGGAAGCATGACTATTACTGTCATATTTATTCTTTTGACAGGTGTTATGGGACTGTAATTTGATGAAATGACTCAATCCGCAGCTTCCCATCCAAATATAATTCCGTCATCAACACGAGTGGCTTAGGAAAAGTCCTCCTGCAAGCCTTTTCGCAGATCTTGAACACTCATATTTTAGCAGCAATTCATATTCAGGAAAATGGGGGGAGCCCTGTCTCTGAGGTGGCAAAAGCCAAAAGGAAGAGTGGGTGTTTCAAGAAGGCTGTTGCTCAGGCAACTCGGTCATGTCCAACTCTTTGAGACCCCATGGACGGTAGCCCGCCAGGCTCCCCTGTTCGTGGGCTCTCCCAGGCAAGAATCCTGGAGTGGGTTCCTATTTCCTTCTCCGAGAAGAAGGCTGCTAGTTGGACAGTTTTCTTTTTTCACAGGGTGGGCTCGGATCAGGGAAAAGGGCACCCAATACAGTTCCCTCGTGAACAGACGCGCGGCCGGGAGAGGGCGCTCGGCGCACAGTCGCCTGGCGGGGGCGGGGCTTCGGCGGCGGGGGCGCAGGCGCACTCGTGGCCGCCGCGTGCTAGGCGGATGTTCCCCAGCGGAGGCGGGTGAGCCGCTCGGCGCAGGCGGAGGGCGGGAGCGTGGGCGGGCGCGCGGGGACCGGAGACGCCTGGGGCGGCAGGGAGGGACGGCAGTGGGGAGGCCTCGGGGCGTCCTCGACCTGGCGCGGCCTGTGGAAGACTCAGCGCCGCTCTCTCGACCCTCTGGCCTCCAGAGAGCCGTGTTGGCCGGAGTGCGGCTCCCTGTACACGCCGCAGGCCTCGCGGCAGGGGCTGGCTGAGGACCGGGGGTCGGGGGAGAAGGCCCCAGACTTCGGGGAGGGGCCCTGGGGGCGCCACGAGGAGCCCAGGGGTCTGCGGGCGCCGGGCCTGCTGGTGAAATGTACCTGTCGGGCCTCGGTTTGCCAATTTTTAAAAGCAGTCATGGCCCCTGTGAGCGCGCTGACCTCGAGTCACCTTTATCTACTCTTCTGCCTAACAGATCGAGTCCGTGGCTGGAACTCCTGAGCCCTTAGGACTTAATCTTCCCTTTTGTTTGTTTTCACACGGCAAACAGTTCACCCCCTTAAAGTGCACAGCTTATTGTCTTTTTAGTTTAGTCACAAGACACAGGCCTCTCTCCCCGCCTTCACCCAGCCGCACTCTCCTTGTCCCTCAGATTTAATGTCACTTTCTCAAGAAACCTTCTCTGACCCTTGGCTGAGGGACCCCGTGTGCCAGTCTCTCAGGACCCGAATTCCACTTTGTGGTGTGCGTGTGTGTGCGTAGTCTTGCCCCACTCTTTGCGACCCCGTGGACTGTAGCCCACCAGGCAGCTCTGTGCATGGAATTCTCCAGGCAAGAGTACTGGAGTGGGTTGCCGCTTCCTTCTCCAGACGGGTCTTCCCAACGCAGAGACCTAAGCGACATCTCTTGAGTCTCCAGCATTGGCAGGGGAATTCTTGACCACTGCACCACCTGTGCGTGCTCAGTTGCTTCCTTCACCGCGTCCGGTTCTTTGCGACCCTATGGACTGTATCCTGCCAGGCTCCTCTGTCCATGGGATTCTCCAGGCAAGAATAGTGGAGTGGGTTGCCATGCTCTCCTCCAGGGGATCTTCCCAATCCAGGGATTGAACCTGGATGTCCTGCATTACGGGTAGATTCTTTACTGTCTGAACCACTAGGGAAGCCTGCACCATCTGTAGTATTTAGCTAATACTTGTTTTTTTTTTTTTTTTTTTAATCCTCTGTTAATGTGTAAGTTTCTTGGGGTGAAGGGTCACCTTGATTGTTTCTGTAACTCCAGCATCTAGCACTTTATGGGTGCTTGATGACTGTTTCAGCACACACACGTGCCTTCTGTGTGTCAGACACTGTGCTAAGGATGCAGCCATGAACAAAATTAACTCCCTGCTCTTGTGGAGCTTACATTCCAGAGGGGGAATTAATACAAAGAGAAATAATTAAATATATACAGTGGTGAAAAATGCTGTGAAGCAAAGTAGGCAGGACTGTAGTGTGGTCAGAGAAGGTCTCAAGTGAGACTTGGATACACAGGTGGTTGAGCCACGTGGGTGCCCTGAAGAGTGGTTAGGTGTGTGAAGGGCAGCAAGGAGGCCAGAAGGAGGAGGAGCAGGAGAGGAAAATGGTAAAATAGGAGCCTTTGGCTCAAGGGCCCTTGGAGACAAGCCCTGTTGTGTTAGAAGGAGCTTGAGTTAAGAAGAGAGAGGCCCAGCTGTGGCTCTTAGCAGGTTCTTCTGTGTGACCTTGAGCCTCAGTTTAAGTAGCCCCTTTGAAATACCCAGCCCAGTATCTGACACGTGGTGGCCGTGCTGGTTCCCTTCTTTGACCCTCGAATAGACTGTGGTGGCCTGTGTGGGCAAAGCTTTTGGCACAAAGCAGTCTAAATATCACTAGATTCAGCTCAGGTTGCTGGTTGCTCTGCTCTGCAGCCAGCGTGTTTACCTTTTGGATGGTGTTTCTGGTTTGCTTTTGGGGAATGACCTCACCAGGTTCACCTCTAACAGGTGAAGGCCCAGGGTGGTTTGGGCCTACAAATGCAATGTTTGAGATCCTATGAGACAGCACATGTGATAGAGCTGTGGATTCAGAGCCTGAGGACCTGAGTTTGAGACCTGGCTCTGCCACCTGCTGGCTTCATGTCTTCAGGACAGTCCCCTTCTCCTGCCTTTAGTTCCTCTCTGGTAAGTGAGACGCCGTTAGCATTCATTTACTGAGATTTTGTTATGTTCCCGGGCGACGTTGACTATGGAGGGGTAACTAATACAGTAGAGTCTCTGTCCCCCAGAAGCTCATAGACATCTAGGATCACAGGTAGCCGGGTACAGTAGGGAAGGGTAAGACGTCCAAGTACCCAGCGGTGCCAGACCCTGGCCTAGGCACCGTGCTGACGTGAGTTTGTGTGATCTTTGCAAGCACCACCACGCCCACCCCCCAGGCCCCGTGAAATACATATTCCATTGTCCAGGTACAGAGGAGGAGGCAGAAGGCCAGAGAAGGTGAGTTTCATAAGAGAAGATGGAAACAGACTTCATCCAACCAGACTTGGATAAAAAACATTCCACAGAAGCTGGTGCAGGGTATGTTTTTTGTAGGATGTGTCTGTGGGCGGCACTGTGGGGGCCCGACTGGAAGGAGAGAGTCTGGTTAGGAGGCATGGTTACAAAGCTGGGAACAGAGGTAGTATCTAGGGAGTCTGCAAGGCTCAAGGGTGGGACATGGGGCTGGAGCCTTGACCATGTGAAGAGAGACTGGAGGAGCAAGGGTTGTTCCATTTCTAACTTAAGAGAACATGCATGCAAGCTGGAGCCCTGGAGTTGGGGGGAGCTGAACCATTCTGTTCCTGTATTGCGACTTTCCTCATCCCGAAGAATAATTGCATATTTAAACAATGGGCTGTTCAGGCTTAATTTAGCTTGTATCAGTGCTCAGTGGGGCAGAATTTCTGATTATTTTCTGTAGTTCCATTCTTTCTTTTTTAATGTATGACTTTTCCCCCCATTTATTTTTAGGTGTCTTTTTGTCAGGGCACAGGTTAGGGAAAGAGACAGTGGGGTTAAATGGAGCCAAAGCTCTATTTCTCAGCATCTCTGATGGTGATATCGTGCGGCTCCCAGGAAATTCCCTTTGTGACTTTGTTTTCATTCCTTTTCTTTATTCTGTCTCATTCTCCTGTATTCTGTCATCTTCTTTTGAAGAGTCCATAAACTCTTCAGAGTTTCCTAGGAGCATTTTTGTGTGTTTTGTTTTGGTATTTCTCTGGTTACTCCTTTGGTTGTGTAAGTGACATTAGTCTTGGGACTTGTGTTTTCATCTGTATGCAGGGGGAAGCCATAGATGAGGTTCTTGGGTTTCTGAAAAGCATGGAACAAGGGTTTATGGAGAAGGTTGGAAAACAGGAACTGGACATAGTATAGTCAAGTGCTTCCATGGATGCTGGGACCTGATCTTGACGAGCCCTGGGGAGAGTTCTCAGTTGGGGTCCTTAGCACTGATCTGGACATTTGTGAGTGTCTCAGATATGGACATAGGTGGTGTTAGAAGCAGTTAAGGGCATGGACTTTGGAATAAAATAGGCCTAGGTTTGATTCCTCACCTGACCGTGGCCTCTGGCAAGTTGCTTACCTCTAGAGTTGCAGTTTCCTTGTCTGTAAAATGGGGCTGATGATACCCAGTCCATTAGACCGTGCTGAGGATACATGAGATAACACATGAAGAGCTCTCAGCACCTCCCTGGCACATGTTACTCACTCCCTGAGTGGTAGGTGGTAGGACACGCCGTCGGCTGTGCAGAGGCTCGCGGTAGGAGAGCCAGGGAACCCGTCAGGTGCTCACCTCTGTGCTCTTAGGGCTGAGTCCAGAGTCACACACGGGCTAGATGCTCTGAATGGCCTTGCAGGAGTAGCTGACAGAGCTTGCTGAAGTTACTGTCTCTTTGTGCCCCATTTGTGCCTCGTATGTGATTGCTTCTGTGCTTTTGTTGTAGTGAATTGAATTGAATAACAGACAGGATCTGGTACCCCAGAGATTGTGGCAGATTGTGACTCCGGACTGAATTAATAAAATACAAGACGGGGAAACAAAAGTTCCTTTGAGTCAAATGCCAGGGCCATATGAGGGCTGGAGCAGAGAAGGCAGTCTGGGTTGCATTCCTTGCATTCCCAGGTAGAGGAGCTGGGAATTGCCCCATGAGCTCCAGTGCCCACGAGCTGGTCAGAACACAAGCAAACTGTGGTTTTTCCCTCTGGAGTATGTTTAAGAGTGAGATGGATAATGAGGGGGTGTGTCCAGAGAAAGGAGGGTCGGTGAGATGGGGGTTACAGCACTTTCAGCGTGCTTATCTCGGAAAATATAAGGCTGAGGGTCTGGGATGACTGACCTTGAGTACTGACAGTCTGGATTTGGCAGTAGGTTAAGGAGACGTTAGCTCCAAAAGGCAGAGCTCAGAACAGTGAGTAAAATTTTCCAGAGCAGATCTTAGCTCCGAAGTGAAAGGACTTCAGTGCACTGCTGAGAGGGAAGGGGTTGAGGGAGAAAAACTGGGTGACTCCCCACCAGTAAAAAGAGATTTTTTGCCACCCGGTGTGCAGAGGTCGCTTTTAGGGCTTTGGCATCCTGGTTTTGAAGGGTGACCTACTTTGCACTATTTCTATTCATTCAAGTTAACACCTTTTCCCGTGAGCCTGCTGCTTTAGGTGTTTCTGTAAGTTTCTGATTCATTAAAGGCTGCAGGATGAGTAACCAGAGCTCACTTCTGATTTGGGAAAAAGCTAAATAAATTTCACCTGATCTGCAGTTTGATTTAAAAGGAAAAAAGGTCTATTTTTTTCTTCCCCGCTGATGTATGGAGAGCTTAGTGAGTCGATGAAACCCACAAACGTCCCTTGATCTCAGTTTGCACCAAAGGCTTCCTTTAGCGGGCCATTCCTATTGTGGACACATGTGCTCAGCCATGTCCAACTCTTGGCGACCTCATGGACTGTGGCCCACCAGGCTCCTCTTATCCGTGGGATTTTTCAGACAAGAAGACTGGAGTGGGTTGCCGTTTTGTCCTCTAGGGGATCTTCCCAGTCCAGGGACTGAACCTGCATCTCTCGTGTCTCCTGTATCGGCAGGCAGGTTCTTTCAGATAGAAGCGCGAAAAGGGTGTCTTGACTTACTGTTTTTCCTTTTGCTGCTCCTCCAGGGTCAAAGCAGGGCCCGGGAGAGGGAGGTCATATCCATGTGCTGCTGCCATAAACCAGGCACATGTGTCTCTTACTCCTCACATCAGCCTTGCCACGGTGTGGGGCCCACGTGCTTCACGGTTCTACTCAGTCAGGCCTCGGGGGCAGAGAAGTGGCCTAACTGTTGTTGGGGAGAGGGAGGATTCAATCTTGACACCCCTCTGTTGAGTGGCCACTGCATGCCAGGCACTGTGGGAGGGACAGAGGAGGCAGAGCTGGGAAGAGTGGGGAGTGTGGGGATTTGGTTGCAGATGGGGTAGAGATTGGGGGTTGATTGGGGAACGTCTTTAACACCCGACTCCACCACACACACGCACATACTCGAGACCCTTGGGTTGGTTCTTTGGATGCCATGTAAGGATATCAAGCAACGGGCTCAAAGATGAGAGAGTTTTGTTTTCAGAGGCTCAGTCTGGCTGAGCATAGGGAGGGATTGAAGAGGCAATGGTTGAGAAGGGTGTTGGGTTAATCCAGGCCTAAGGAGTCCTTGGAAAAGGAAAGTCCCCCTTTTCTCCAAGAACTTAGGGAGGTTGGGGCACTGGAGCTGGAGCCAGAGCCCACAACCCAGCTCTACCACTCACTGGATGTGTGTTCATGGGCACGTCAGCCCACTTTTCAGCCTCAGTTTCCACATCTGCAAAGTGGGATAATAATGCTTTTCATCAGAGGGCTGTAAAACAACCTGCACCATGCTTAGCATCTTGGTTGGCTCTCAGGTGAAGACGGATTTTTGTGGTGGAGGGGAGTTGAGGATACTCTGGTCTGAGGGCCTCTCTAGACTCAGTGAAGTAGGAGGTGTCGGTGACCTGCGAGAGTTCCTGTGGATGAGCTGGAAGCTGGAAGAAGCCTGGAGTATCTGGGTGGGAAAGTAGGGTGTTTCTGCCAGAGGTGATGCCCAGAAGTACCGAGGCATGGAGGAGGATCATGCGGAAGGCAGTGGTCCTCACTTTATAGTGGGCAGGAGAACAGGACTGTCTGTTAACCTTTGGACCGAGAAGGCAGGGAGGAGGCTGAGCTGTTTTCTCAAGCTTGGGGAGTGCTTGGATTTTGAGGTCATTCAGTCAGCAAGCACTGATGGAGGAATCCACTGGGTGCCCAGTGCTGTCCTGGGAACCAAGGCGCTGAGCCTGACACAGGCCTTGTCCTCGTGGGGTTTGGCTGGGCAGGGAGACGGACAAGAAAGCAGAGGGTGATTCCTGCATGTACAGCAGACTGTGGGCAAACAGATAAGGAGGTGAGTCTCATTCCATGTGGGGGTAGGAGGAATTAACCAAAAGGAAATTACTGAAAGAGTGTTAGAAGCTCAGAGAATCAAGGGAAATCCCTGGAGAACTGGGTAAGGATCTAGACATTTCTGGAAGGCCAGGCAACAGGATCTTCCAGAAAAGTTCAAAGCAGGAAAAGGCTGATTCAGACCCACATAGGGGTGCATGAGCTCATTATCTGGCTCTTTGTAACTCTCCACAAGAACCTGTTTCCGAGGTGGCAGATACCCACGTGACCTGTGCCCAGGCGGCCTGCGCTCAGTGTGCCCAGTCGCTCAGTCCTGTCCGACTCTTTGTGACAGGCTGTCTGGAGTATGTCATCAGAGCTCAAGTTTGCCTGGACTCAGTAGCGAGTAGTGGGTGATGTGTTGAGGTGTGGTGGGAAGGGGCCAGATCAAGAGGGGGTCTTGGAGGAAGGCAGTATGGAATTTATTCTATAGACCAGTGCTTTTCTGAAGTTCAGTACCGCTTTCATGACTCTTGGCATATTGAGATTTCAACTGCATTCTCACTTGCTTGATACATTTTAAAAAATCATTTTTCTGCCCATTCATTTTTTAAACTGTTTTAAGCTGTCCTATGAGATTATGGAATTTTTTTTTTCATTCCACATGAAAATAAATATCAAAGCATGATAATAAAAAGATGTTGGTCCATATACTGCTTAAAATATTTTCATCTTTGTCCCATGTTTTGGGAAAAGCTGTCATGAGTGATGGGGCTGGAGTGGACATCAGGGGCTTTAAGCAGGAACATGACTTGCTGTGATGTGTGTTTCAGAAAGATTCACCCTGGTTGTTGATTGCAGAATAAATTGGCAGACAGTAGATTGCTGGGAACTCTTGCAGGTGTCTGCCTGAGCTGTGATAAGAGTCTGAGCCAAGCTTTTGCAGTGGAAATAGGAGGGGACAGATTTGAGGGGGTGTCCAGAGGTAGAATTTGTTAGGATTCAGAGACCAGTGGTGGGCTTCCCTGGTGGCGCAGTAGTACAGAATCTTCCTGCAATGCAGGAGACCTGGGTTCAATCCCTAGGTCAAGAAGATCCCCTGGAGAAGGGAATGGCTACCCACTTCAGTATTCTGCCCAGAGAATTCCATGGACAGGGGAGCCTGGCTGGCTACAGTCCATGGGGTCACAAAGAGTTGGACACGACTAAGCGACTAACATGCACACACACAGAGACCGGTGGCGTGGGATTGAGGAGAAGGCGGGCTGTCCCTGTGATGGCTTTGGGAAGTCAGGTGTCTCTGATGAGGCAGGGAGCCAAGGTAGAGGCTAAGGTCAAATTCAAAGAGCAGGATGTGAGAAGTAAGCGTTCCTAGCTGCAGGGTTTGACTATAGGTTTAGCAATGGTGATATGAAGTTCCTTGTGCCTTAAATAATAGCAAACCCAAGCTTTAAATTAAATTAAAGCATTTTAAACTCTTCTGAGTGGACCCACACAGGCATTCTCTGCTTGTTATTACTGAGAATGACTAAGTATTATAATTGAGCTGAAAATAATCTCCCGCCCATACTTGCTGGGTTGGTTTCTAAGTATTGAGTTTTTAAGTAATGTAACAAAGTTGCATTCTCTCCAAGTGTTAATTTTAAAAACTGCAGATGGTAACCATCTGTTACACGACTAGCATTTTACAATGTTTGATTAGCACTTTATATAGTTTGGGGAAGCCTGCCCAGGGAGTCTGCCCTGCCCATCAGGTTGGGGATTTCGGGTATGTTTTCTGTGGGTGGCCCTTGAAAGTCTTTGTCCCCACCATATGTGGCTCCCCTCTCTGGCTGTGCTGAAGTGTGGCTAGTTGGACTGGCAGGTTGCGCCCTGCCCTGTTCGCACTCTTCCTTAGAGCTGGAGCCATCGGAGCTCACTGGGGACGCAGAATGTGGGAGGGCTGGATCTCTCCATCAGTTAGGACTCTCTTGGTTGCAAGTGACAAAACAACGAACCCAAATCTAGGGGTGGCACTATCTTCAGGTGCATGGTGTTTGGGCTCAGGTGACTTCTTCAGACTTGGTGTCACTCAGGGTCTCAGCTCTGCCATCTGCCATGTGGCTTCAGTCTCAGGCTTCAAGAGGAGGCAAGATGGCTTCTTTGAGGGTGAAGTCCTCTCGGCATCAGGTCTAGAGTGGAGCCTTTTCATTCACCCCTGCAGAGGCGGTGAGATCTGCTCTGATTGGACCAGTTTGTCACGTGCCCATCTGTGAGCCATTCCCAGCGACCATGTAGATGAAGGGCTCTGAATGGTCAGGCCTGGAGCGGAGCCCCATCCAGACCTTGGGGGCGGAGACCTGGAAGGGTGGATCCCCAGTGGCTTGTCCCAGGATGTTACCAGGTGGGAGGATGGGTGGTGGGGGCCAGCGGCCACTAGCCCACCCCAGTGTGAGAGTGAGAGGCCAAAATACAAGGAGCACTTGGCAAATTTAGCTGTGGAGATAGACAGACATTGTTACCAGGAAGATAATACGCTGGAAATGGAATGAAAGAGCCTCTGAAACTAGCTCCTTGGTAAGTTTCCTCTCCTAGTTTAGCTCTTCCTTAGTTTCCTCTCCTGGTTTAGCTCCTTAGTAAGTTCCCTTTCCTAGTTTAAGATAGAACACAGCCTCTCTCTAAGAGGGGAAATCTGTGCAGAGGAGATAACAGGAGATAACAGATTCTGTTCAGTCCAGTTCAACAAACAGGGCACGAAGTGAAGTGTTGGGGCCCGGACTAGGCTCTGGAGGCCTGGCAACAGGTGAGTCCCCGGCAGTGTGGGAACTGCTATAACAGCTTCAGAAATAGGGCACTGCAGCCTCCCTCCCCCCGCCACAGACACCAAGCAAGGGACAGTCACAAAGGGCTTCCTGGAGGAAGTGATACTGAGCTGGCCCTGGAAGGACAAGCACGGGTTCCTCAGGTGGAGGAGATGGGGAAGGGAGCTCCAGGCTAAGGGGGTCGTGTGTGCATAGGCATAAGAGGTGACCTGTTTGCTGGCTCAGGGGATCTGGGAGAAGATCCTTGCCTCTGACAGTGGGGTGAGCCCAGCACACTGGTTCCAGAGCTCATCCTGGTGTCAGTGTGGCGGCGGCTGGGGAGTGACAGGCTACAGGCAGGGACATCAGGCAAGATGCTGTGGTCGAGGTCCAGGCAGGATCCTGTGTGCATCTTGTTAAATTGCAGGCCTCGTTGTTTTGGGCTGAGATTGTGTTTCTAATTAGCTCCTGGTGATGTCAGTGCTGCCGGACCACACTTTGAATAGTGAGGCTCAGACTTCTGGACACCTTCTCCACTCTCCGCTCCATCCTCCTGAAGTCAGCTGGTTTCTCCATGATTGCGATGCAGGGTCTTCTCACTTGTTGTCAGTCTCCAGAAGAAAGACCACAGGATGCAGCCGTGCCTCCCACCTTCGTCCTTGTGGGCCTGCTCGGGGATGAGCCTTCTGCAGGGCTGTTGCCCAGCCTGAGCTCGGGGGCTCGGTTCTGTGGGGATCTGGCCTCCATCCACACTGGGTCAAATACGCCTGCTTCCCAGAGTGCTGGGAGCTGGGGGCCAGGGCAGAGTATTGGTTGGATGCCTAGAAGTGATGCTGTGTGTTTTTCAGGGACTGAGGTCTGGCGGATGGCCCCACTACCGGGGGCAGAGCTGGTCCAGACGCCGCTGCAGCTCTACCGATACCTGCTGCGCTGTTGCCGGCAGCTGCCCACCAAGGGCATCCAGGAGCATTACAAGCATGCCATTCGGCAGGTGCGAGCAGGGTACACTGGGCTTGGGGTGGGGGTGGGGGTTCCTGTGATAGGGGGCGCGTCACAGGGTTGGGGGCCAGCGGCAGTGGCAGGGCTGGTCTTTCAGATGGTGATGGTGTGGGGTGGTGGCATTTGAGTAAGAGCTACCAGAAAGCAGTGCTGGCCAGCCCAGCTCCTCTCTGGTTTCTGTTTAGGAAACAGAATGCATCATCTGGGCGTGCCAACTCTGTGCCAAGGCTTGAATAAGACAGCTGAAGGGATAGTGAAAATTGAGTGCGAGACACAACATCATTTTGACAGGAGTGATCCCAGATTGGATCCCAGACCAGAAAAAACGATGATAAAGATTACTGGGAAATTCATGAAGTTGAAATATGGACTGTAGATTAGATAATAGTATTATGTCAGTGTTTCTGATTCTGATTACTGTGGTCAAGTAAGAGAATGCTTGTGTTTACACGTCTGAAGTATTCAAGGATGAAGGGCATGATATCTGAAATTTTTAAATGCTTTCTCAGATTTTTATACAAACCCGTATAGAGAATGATAAAGCCAGTGTGGCAAAATATTAACAGTTGGTGTTTCCAGTAGGGAATTCTTCCGTATTATTCTTACGGCTTTTCTGTAGATTAGAAATTATTTCCAAATAATAAAAACTAAATGTTAAAAACTAAAATGTATAGAAATACGATGTGGAAAGTAAAAAAGTAGCAGCAGAGAGCTGTGGAAATATGGAGAAGGAGCAATTAACTATCTGAGGGAATCAGAGAGGACTTCTGCAGGTGAGCATTTGAGTTGCTCCTAAAGGTAAGTAGGAGGGCATGTAGGGTCGAGAGCGGCAGGTCAGAGGAAGTAACCAGTTCTTTTGAAGGGCTGCGACTGCCACACCAGTGAACCTGAGTCTCATGTTGCTCCTCAAAGGTGAACATCTGGCCAAAGCAAACAGCAGACACACATTGTGCCACTTTGGGCCTGGCTGGATTTTCCAAAGCCCCCTTCCCCACTCCCCTTCCTTCCCTGCCTGGCTTTCCAGCAGGGGCCCAGAGAAACTCTGTTCTTCCCTGGGGAGAAGGCATGCGGCGAGCTCAGCCCGATGACAGCAGGCTTCCTGGGAGGAGCAGAGAGATGGCAGCCCCTGCTGCCTGATAACCTTTGGACCTAGCTTGATTCGGGGGTAACTCGGGGCCAGTCTTCCCTTTCACGGCTGCCCTGCTGGTAGGAGCACAGGCTGTGTAGTCAGACAGTCCCGGATTCAGATGCTGCTGCTGTTGCCTAGTGGTGAGTTAGGGTTTTGGAGCCTGTTTGCTCACCTCAGGGCGGTATCGTCATAACTGTGTGTGGAGGGTTAAGAGCAATGCTGAATACCCTGTGCCCACTGCATGCCTGGCCCTTGACTGCAGCTCCGAAGCTGCCAGTCCTGGTTTTTGCCAAGTCATTGTGTCTTATACTTACTTAAACCCCCAGAGTTTCCGGGTTCATTCGGATGAGGACAACCCTGAGAGGATCCAGCAGATTATTAAGAGAGCCATTGAAGATGCCGACTGGATCCTGAACAAAGTAAGCCCTTGGCTCCTGTTTCCACCTGCAAGTTGGGAGTTGAGGGCTATAATCTCCGTGACCACTAGGGGTCGCCCCAGCCCAACAGTTGAGACTGATGAGTGTTTGTCCCCGCCCCAGCCACACCCATTGCAGTTTCTGCAAAGGGGTGCACATCCTCAATCCCTAAAGGCAAACTTCCGCCTAACATTGCTGAATAAGCTAAGATGGGGCTACAGGAAGACGGAAGAGGGGAGTCTCTGGGCAACAATAGTACCAAAGCCGACAGCAGCCTTGTGACGGCTCAGAGAGGAAAGCTGGGTGGGTGAGGCCGGGTTACTGAGGAAACATTCAAGTATCTGTTTTGGTGGAGGCAGGAAGGGAGTCAGAATATAGACAGGCTTGCCGGTCCTCACATTTTGGTGTTAGAACAGCCTGAGAGCCCGAGCATACCCCACCTTCTGGTCCTTCTGAATCAGATCCTCCAGCTGTGGGCTCTAGGATTTGTTTTTCAAACTCAGGGATCAGACCAGGTGGTTTCTGAATGTTGTCTTCTAGAACCTGAGATTCTTTTTTTGCCCTCTGAATAAGACTCCGCTTGAAGAGAAGGCCGGACCCACCACAGTTTTCAGTTCCAGTGTTCCCGGTGTCATGCTTGTCCTCCTCCCCAACTCCATCAGCTTCCTTTTCCATTGGTACCAACTCGAGACTTGAGCATCTGGTGCCCGCTGACAGGGTTCTACCGCCTCCATGAAGCCCCTGCAGGAGGCGGCTGAGGCCTAGTGGCCACAGTTCTCAGGATTCCCTGGGTCCTCCCTTCCCTGCCGGTTTCTCTCACCCACTCCTGCTGATCTCTCTGTCTTATAGTATAAAAAACAAAACTGAGACTCCAGGGCGTGAAGAGTGCAGCTGCCTTGGAGACGCTGACATGGAGAGCCCTCGCTTCGCCCAGCCCTGGCAGCAGCAGCAGCCGTGCTGGGATATCCACTGGCCTGGTTGGCTGGGAGCAGGAAATCAGCGATAGGAGAAGCTGTCATTTGCTCAGACTGCGCTTCCTGCCACATTTGTGTCCCCAGCGTCCTTCACATTTGCTTTTCCAGCTGGTGATGAGGTGAGCTTTGGGGAGAAGGTGTTTTCTGACTTTTCTCTGAAAGTGATTCATTTACTCTGGACGTCATCGTTTGAGAGGCAGAGCTGGCGTCCCCTCACACAGCAGCCTGTGCAGAGGACAGGGCCTGGGCTTTACAATCAGGCTGATCTGGGTTTGGAGCTCAGCTCACTGGCTTTTCAAGGGTGTTGGCTTCAAGTCCATTTCTTCCTTCGTTAGGATTAGATAAAATGAAATCAAAGAGTCTGACCTAGGACATGGTATGCGGTGGGGCCAGTAAATGTCCTTCTGAGGAAGCCAGCCTCTGACGCTCTCGCGGTGCTCACACGTCTCTCTGGCTCACTCCACATCAGCTCTTAGTTCTCTGTGGGCGTCTCTGTCCCTGCTTGTCACCCCAGGCCCCGAGCCCTCACAGTTGCACTGTGCCCGGGGCTCCGCCCAGCAGCTGCCCTTCCTGACACCGACCCTTCCAGCCCAGAGAGACAGAAGTCCTGGTCCTTATCTTCGTGGGATCTGTCGTGTTTCAGAGTGCCGAAACAAAAAATGCCAGGGCAGCTGCAGTAGACACCGCTGGGCTCAGGCTGCGTGTGACCAGCCCTTGCCTACTTTGGCTCCATCTTAGAAGGCAAGGGAGGAGGAGCAAGCAAGCAGTCGTGAGGGTCGTCGTGAGCCTGAAGTCCGTGGAGAAGGCAGACCTGGGTCGTGTCCCAGCTCCACACAAAGTGCTCTCGGGTAACTCACCTCGCCTCCTTCAGTCCTGGTTTCCCATCTATCCAGGAAGTAATGACCATACCTACCTCACCGGGCCACAGTGAGGAGTCATAAGCCCTAACATATGCCAAGTGCTTCATCCAGGACCCGGCCTGGGGAGCCAAGGAGAAGGGAGCTCCTTCTCAAGAGATTGAGCCCCTTTTCAAGGTCACAAAATGACTAAGTTGGGTCTGTGAATGTACCAAACCCTCTAGATTTAAGAGGGGAAGGACAGCAGCAGGGTGAGAGGGAGGAACGGGGAGGGCGAGCAGAGAACGTTGGGGTGACTGGCTGGAGCGGGTGGAGCAGCGAGAAGATGCAAGGAGAGACCACACCAGTGGTGAGTGTCCCCCGAGGACTCCCAGCCAGAGGATGAGCTTGCAATCACGTGACTTACAGTGACTCAGATACGCCCATGTGCGCTCAGCTGATCAGCAGATCATGAAGTAAATACATCAGAGCTCTGGTGTATGTTCCCTACTGTGTGCTGTTGTGTTCAATGTTGAGGATTAGAGGCAGGCAGACAGAAAGCTGCCAGAAGGGATCATTCTTTCATGTTTCAACTCATTAATTGAAATGTCCGGTCCTAGGTAAAGATAAAATTTCAGAACTTGCATGAAGGTTGAGGCATCTCTCTTCCAGGTGGGATCTGCCCCAGTGGGAAACCTGCTGTCAGAGGAGGGGACCACGGGCAGGCCGCCTTTGCTAGCTTGGGGTGGGGGAGTGGCAGGAGGCGCCTGGCAGACAGGCAGTTTCACCAAAGGCTCGGAATAGCACCGATTGCTCAGGAAGTCCCACACTGTTCTGTGTGGGTGAGGCGGTGTGGACTGAAGAGATGGTTCTGCAGCCATCTCTTCGTGTACTTGTCTCCTGTCTGAGGGTGAACCCCTTGCGGGCAGGGACCGTGCGCTGGCCAGCTGTGTGCCTGCTGCCCCAGTGGCGAGCTTTGAGCATTTGCTGATGGGAGGATGATAAGCCAGGCAGACTGATGTGCTGCTTCTGTTGGAGTGTCTATTGCTTTCTAATAATGGGGGATGCTGGGAGGTGGTGATTATTTCCTGGCCAACCACTGATATATGTGTGTGTGTTCTTATCACTGATGCTCAGAGTCTCATTACTACTATGGAATCAATTCTGACTTCGAGAATCTCCTGAAAGGATTTTGGGGATTCCTTGGACTGCACGTAGAGTCCATGGACTGCACTTGAAGATCACTGTCTCTGTGTGTAATCTCAATAAAGCAGAATACTTAAGAGGATTTTTATCTCCTTTCTTGATACCATGGCTTTGTTACTTTGCCTAAGATTGTATTATTATTTATTTTTTTTTTTAAAGAACCAGTGTCATCTGATTGCTTTGCATTCAGCATTTAACCGGAAGAAAATCTTGGAAGACATGATGTGAGGGGAAGCAAAAAACACCTTCATCGTGCTTAAGCTCAGTCTTCATAGAGGAAAGAATGTTTTTTTCAGGTGAATAAGAGAGGCAAGAAGAGCATGCCAGATAGGAGGAGACATATGAGCAAGGACAGGTTCGGGTGCTGAGGAGGGTGAGGAATCTAGTTGCGAGGGACAAGGGTACCAGATAACAGCATGGACAGGGCAGGAGGGAGGTCAGCAGTGGGGGTAAGAAAACCCACATTTGTTTGGGAATGGGAACAGGTGAGACTGGTGATTCAAGAGGCCTACTTTGGTCCAGTGGCTGAAATGAACAGGCATAGTGGCCTCAGGCTCAGCCAACCTCAAGGTTATGAGCCCTAGTCAGTTTCAGAGGTCTAATGAAGCTTCTCTTCTGCATTCATTGCTCAAAGCTGAATGAGAACAGCGTACCTCCCCAGATGTCAGTGAGAAGGGATCCACTCTTTCCACAGATGCTGTGTCTCCATGGTATTGACAGCCATTGATAGCAGTTAGGAGGTAGAAATAGATTCTGATGGTTTGGAGAACCCGGACCTTGATGGCACTAGTGGTAAAGACCCTGCCTGCCAATGCAGGAGACGTAAGAGATGTGGGTTCTGTCCCTGGGTTGGGAAGATCTCCTGGAGGAGGGCATGGCAGCCCACTCCAGTATTGTTGCCTGGAGGGTCCCAGTGGACAGGGAAGCCTGGTGGCCTATAGTCCATAGGGTTGCAAAGAGTTGGGCACAACTGAAATGACTGAGCATGACCTTGAATGAAGCTCAGTGCCTTCTCAAGGGCATGCCCCCCCTTTGGGAATCCACTGCTATCCACGTAGACCCCTGGACTCAGACTGGGTATTTATGGAATTAAAGGCCTCACTACTTTACCAATGAGTTCCAGAGGCAAGGATCATGACTTCAATGCATGCAACAAATGTCTGTGAAGCCGCGACACTGTGCAAGGCATTGTGCTAGATGTTGGTGAAAGCGAAAGTTGCTCAGTTGTCCAACTCTGAGCAAACCCCAACCCCCAACCATGAGGTTTGCAACCCCATGGACTGTAGCCTGAGAGGCTCTTCTGTCCATGGAATTCTCCAGGCCAGAATACTGGAGTGGTAGCCTTTCCCTTCTCCAGGGGATCTTCCCAACCTAGGGATCCAACCCAGGTCTCCCGCATTGCAGGCAGATTCTTTACCATCTGAGTCACCAGGGAAGCTATAATTTCCTTGCCAGGTGTTGGTGAGTATCTTCGTTTAGGGCCTTAATCTGGATCCCAATCACATTTTCTTGCTTACTTAATTCATTGGTTCAACAAGCATTAAGCATCTTTTATATATCAAAAATTCCATCTGTAATTCCGTCAAGGTTGGGTTCAGTTCAGTTCAGTCGCTGTCATGTCCGACTATTTGTGACCCCGTGAACCACAGCACGCCAGGCCTCCCTGTCCATCACCAACTCCCGGAGTTCACTCAAACTCACGTCCATCGAGTTGGTGATGCCATCCAGCCATCTCATCCTCTGTCGTCCCCTTTTCCTCCTGCCCCCAATCCTTCCCAGCATCACGGTCTTTTCCAATGAGTCTACTCTTTGCATGAGGTGGCCAAAATATTGGAGTTTCAGCCTCAGCATCAGTCCTTCCAATGAACACCCAGGACTGCTCTCCTTTAGGATGGACTTGTTGGATCTCCTTGCAGTCCAAGGGACTCGAAAGAGTCTTCTCCAACACCACAGTTCAGAGGCATCAATTCTTCAGCGCTCAACTTTCTTCACAGTCCAACTCTCACATCCATACATGACCACTGGAAAAACCAGAGCCTTGACTAGACGGACCTTTGTTGGCAAAGTAATGTCTCTGCTTTTGAATATGCTATCTAGGTTGGTCATAACTTTCCTTCCAAGGAGTAAGCGTCTTTTAATTTCATGGCTGCAGTCACCATCTGCAGTGATTTTGGAGCCCAGAAAAATAAAGTCTGACACTGTTTCCTCAGCTATTTCCCATGAAGTGATGGGACCAAATGCCATGATCTTCGTATTCTGAATGTTGAGCTTTAAGCCAACTTTTTCACTCTCCTCTTTCACTTTCATCAAGGCTTTTTCGTTCCTCTTCACTTTCTGCCATAAGGGTGGTGTCATCTGCATATCTGAGGTTATTGACATTTCTCCCAGCAATCTTGATTCCAGCTTGTGCTTCTTTCACCCCAGCATTTCTCATGATGTACTCTGCATATAAGTTAAATAAGCAGGGTGACCATATACAGCCTTGACTTACTCCTTTTCCTATTTGAACCAGTCTGTTGTTCCACGTCCAGTTCTAACTGTTGTTTTCTGACCTGCATATAGGTTTCTCAAGAGGCAGGTCAGGTGGTCTGGTATTCCCATCTGTTTCAGAATTTTCCACAGTTGATTGTGATCCACACAGTCAAAGGCTTTGGCATAGTGAAAAAGTTTGGGTTATGAGTGGTTTAATTTCCTTTCCTTATTAATTTGTATGGTTTCTGGAGATATGGAGAGATTTCATTTGGGGCACTTTTGACTATCCACAGCAATCTAGTTTTTAATCAAACTAAATAAGTTTTTTTTTTTTTCCCTATTAACTTTTCTGTTTATAGACATTAACCCACATTTATAAACACACGTAACATTTGCTGGCTGAGAAGTGGTTAATCACTTTGAAAATATGTTTTTCTGATGTTTGCACCTTTGGAAGGAATGATGCTAAAGCTGAAACTCCAGTACTTTGGCCACCTCATGCGAAGAGTTGACTCATTGGAAAAGACTCTGATGCTGGGAGGGATTGGGGGCAGGAGGAGAAGGGGACGACAGAGGATGAGATGGCTGGATGGCATCACTGATTCGATGGACGTGAGTTTGAGTGAACTCCGGGAGTTGGTGATGGACAGGGCGGCCTGGCGTGCTGCGATTCATGGGGTCGCAGAGTCAGACACGACTGAGCGACTGAACTGAACTGATTACCCTGAATCTTTAAAATTCTTTAATTGGAGTGATAAGATTTGCCCAGGGGGCCAAACTGTCTTCAACCTCCAAACTGTTCAACCTCCAATCTCTAGGGATGTATGTAAATAAACATTCTTATCTGATTCTTCATCTTAGCTATGCTGTTGATTTCATCTCTCTGGTCCAGGCCCCTGTACATAATTGGCTGTTAGAAACCACTGCTTGAGGAGCTTGGAACTTTGATATACTGCTGGTGGGAATGTCAAACATTGCAGCTGCTTTGGAAAACAGTTCAGAAGTTTTCCAAAAGGTTAAATGTGGAGTTACCATATGACTCAGTGATTCTACTTCTGTGTATGTACCCAAGGGAAATGACACACATCCACACAAAACACTTGTACATGAATGTTCATGGTTTTATTCATAAGAGCAAAAAGAAAAGCAAACAACCCAAATACCCATCAACTGATGAACAGATAAAGAAATGTAGTGTAGTCATACAACAGTAATGAAAAGGAATGAAGCCCGGATACACCCTGCAATATGGGTGAACCTTGCTATGCTAAATCAAAGAAGCTAGTCATAGAATGCAAAGCTGCATGATTCCATTTATGTGAAACGTCCATAACAGGCAAATCTATGGCGACATAAAGCAGATTAACTTAGAGGCTTGGGACATAGGTGCTGGGAGGAGCAAGAGTGGCTGCTAATTGGTACAGGGTTTCTTTATGGAGTGATGAAAATATTTTAAAATTAGATCATGATTGTACAACTCTGTGAGTATGTCAGAACCCACTGAATTGTGTACTTTAAATGAGTGAATTGTGTGGTATGTGAATTACATCTCAATAAAACTCCTAAAGAGAAAATGAAATTAGATGCCAGGAGAAAACTGAATAAATCCCAGTGCATCTGAAAGGTACCACCCAGTCTGTCATTAATTTTTAGAAGATACCCTCCTTGATACCTTATGCTAGTAAAGTAATGCTTAAAATTCTCCAAGCCAGGCTTCAGTAATACGTGAACCGTGAACTTCCAGATGTTCAAGCTGGCTTTAGAAAAGGCAGATGAACCAGAGATCAAGTTGCCAACATCTGTTGGATCATTGAAAAAGCAAGAGAGTTCCAGAAAGACACCTATTTCTGCTTTATTGACTATGCCTTGACTGTGTGGATCACAATAAACTGTGGAAAATTCTGAAAGAGATGGGAATATCAGACCACCTGACCTGCCTCTTGAGAAATCTATATGCAGGTCAGGAAGCAACAGTTAGAACTGGTCATGGAACAACAGACTGGTTCAGATAGGAAAAGGAGTAAGTCAAGGCTGTATATGGTCACCCTACTTATTTAACTTCTATGCAGAGTACATCATGAGAAACGCTGGGCTGGAAGAAGCACAAGCTGGAATCAAGATTGCCGGGAGAAATATCAATAACAGATATGCAGATGACACCACCCATATGGCAGAAAGTGAAGAAGAACTAAAGAGCCTCTTGATGAAAGTGAAAGAAGAGAGTGAAAAAGTTGGCTTAAAGCTCAATATTCAGAAAACTTAGATCATGACATTGGGTCCCATCACTTCATGGGAAATAGATGGGGAAACAGTGGAAACAGTGTCAGACTTTATTTTTCTGGGCTCCAAAATCACTGCAGATGGTGATTGCAGCCATGAAATTAAAAGACGCTTATTCCTTGGAAGGAAAGTTATGACCAACCTAGACAGCATATTTAAAAGCAGAGACATTACTCTGCCAGTAAAGGTCCATCTAGTCAAGGCTATGGTTTTTCCAGCAGTCATGTATGGATGTGAGAGTTGAACTATAAGGAAAGCTGAGCACTGGAGAATTGATGCTTTTGAACTGTGGTGCTAGAGAAGACTCTTGCGAGTCCCTTGGACTGCAAGGAGATCCAACAAGTCCATCCTAAAGGAGAGCAGTCATCGGTGTTCATTGGAAGGACTGATGTTGAAGCTGAAACTCCAGTACTTTGGTCACGTAATGTGAAGAGCTGACTCATTGGAAAAGACCCTGATGCTGGGAAAGATTGAGGGCAGGAGGAGAAGGGGACGACAGAGGATGAGATGGCTGGATGGCATCACCGACTCAATGGACATGGGTTTGGGTGGACTCCGGGAGTTGGTGATGGACAGGGAGGCCTGGCGTGCTGCTGTTCCTGGGGTCATAAAGAGTTGGACACAACTGAGCGACTGAACTGAACTGACCCTCCTTGATGAGTTTCTTTTGAAGGAAACAATTGTCTTCTCTTTCCAGTGGTGTCCAAAGCTGAATTTTTCTACTGGGAACAAGGGCCAGTCCTAATGCCTTCTGCACTCAACTGTGCTCAGTTTATAATCCTGTGAGATGGTTCTCCCCTTTCTTCAGAGAGAAACAAGCTTACAGAAGCTAAGACATTTGTCCAGGGTCACATCTCAAGAACTTACGTCTTCCAGGTTGGGCCCTTTCTAGAGACTGAAGGCTGCTCTTCCAGAGGCTCTGCGGTGATAACCTATCTATGTTGTTATGTTAAAAAAACTTATAAAAAATTCTCATCCCCTCTTAGAAGTCTAAGAGAGACAAAGAGGCTTGAGGAAATGAAGTGACTTTGGATTACCAAAAGTCTAACTGAGTTTCCCAGCTGAAGTGCCCTAGGCTTGTCATCTCCACTTGAAGCAACCTTAACCCATTATCCCAGAGTGCCATACTTATAGTGTCCCTTTTTACATATGCCAAGGAATGAAAAGGATCAGGAAGTGCTGAGGTCTTGTCCTTGGCATTTTCTGTGCCTGAAAGCACTGAACTGAGGTGTCTCTGTGATGTGTATATGGCTACCACAGTCCAGAAGATGTCTGATCTTGTTAAAAGATGGACTAATAGCTATGTGACTTTGGGAAAGTTATTCAGTGTTACTAAGCCACACTTTTCTCATTTGTATGATAGAGACAAAAATAATAGCTGTCTCCCAGTGCTGTTCTGAGGATTCAGTGAGATACGCATGTAACATACTTAACCTGGAGCCTGGTACATGGCTAACACTAAATAAATGTAGCTGCTATGATTGTTAATTGCATGGAGTCTCCTTGCTCTGGAGGTTGTCTGGGGCCAATTTGATTTCTCTCTGTACATTATTTCCTGGGCTTCCCAGGTGGCACTAGTGGTAAAGAACCTGCCCACCAGTGCAGAAGATGTAAGAGACACGGGTTCAATCCCTGGGTTGAGAAGATCCCCTGGAGGAGGGCATGGCAGTCCACTCCAGTATTCTTGCCTGGAGAATCCCATGGACAGAGGAGCCTGGTGAGCTATAGTCCACAGGGTCGCACAGAGTCAGACCCGACTGAAGCAACTTAGCACACACATACATTATTTCACTGATTAGGAAAAGCAAACTCATTTTAACTTCCTAAAAACTTCTATCATAACAGAAAAGAAATGTGAGGAGAGAGAAGGAGTCATCTTTTCATGTCACATGTGGGGGCTGGCATGTCAGGGCACATTTCAGAAGTGACCAGGGCTTCTGTTTGCACAAAGATCTTCAAGCCCTTTTGGGAAGCATGAAGACAAGTTGAAACACAGGTCTGGCTGTGGGCTGAGATGCTGAAGCAAGGAAAAGGGCAAAAGCTACCTCTTGAAAACCTGAAGGATTATCTTTCCATGTTTTTCTTATCTATTGCTGGGTAACAAGTTACCTCAAAATTTAGTGGTTCAGAATGGCAACGACTTACTATTCCTCATTATTCTGTCTGTCAGGAATCCAGGCAAGGCTTGGTTGGGTGGTGGCAAGTAATGAGAGCTGGGCCACTCTGCTGTGTTCAGATGGTGGCTGGGCTGAGCTGAAAGGTTTGGGAAGATTTCGTTTATATGTGTGGCACCCTGGTCTTCCTCTGTGGGTTTTCTCCACATGGTCTGTCATTCAGAGGACCATGCAGTTCTTCACTGTGTGGTGGGTGCCTTCCTCAGAGAACGTGAGTTTCGCCTTTTGCATGTCCTCAAAGTCTGGACTGGAGTGACACTTCTGCCTCATTCTGATGGTTGGAGCAAGTCCCAGGGCTAGCCGTGATTCAAGGAAAGGGGAACTGGACTCTACGTCTTGTTTTTGGCTGCACCATGGGCAGCATGCGGGATCTTCCTCCCCATCCAGGGATCTGCTGCAATGTCTGCTGCGTGGAGGTGCTGGAACGGTGGAACCTTAACCACTGGACCACCAGCATAGTTCCTAGACTTTACATCTTGATGGAAGGAGTAGCATGCGCGTACAAAGAAGAGAGACGTTGATGGTGGCCACCTCTGGAGACCATCCACCGTACTCAGCAAGCTGAAAATTTAAATTTTGGGACGGTAGAAACAAAATGCTTTAAGGCAGACCCTGGTTGAAGGAAGGACAATTTTGGAAGCAATACTGAGGTGCAACACTATAAATGTTCCCCTGACTCAACTCAAGCTATTCTCATCAGTCTTAGAGACTGAGAGAGAGTAATAATCAACGACTTGATAATTTAGGGTGCACTATGACATTGCAAGAGCCAGGCCATCTTGTTCGGATTTCTGATACAAGAATTGCAACTCTGGTCAGAGGAGCTAAGTGTTAGCAAGGATTGATGGGAATTAAATTGGTTCAGCCACCATGGAGAACAGCGTGGATATTCCTTTTAAACAATTCAAAATAGAGCTATCATGTGACCCAGCAACCCCGCTTCTGGGTATGTATCCAAAGGAACTGAAATCAGGATATGGCAGAGATATCTGTACTCCCCCCGTTCACTGCAGCACTCTTTGCAATAGGCAAGATATGGAATTGACTTAAGTGTCTTGTCAATGGATGAATAGGTAAAGAAGATGTGACATATATAAATATACAATGGAATACTATTCAGCCATAGGAAAGAAAGAAATCCTGCCGTTTGCAACAGCATGTGTGGACCCTGAGGGCATTGTGCTAAGTGAAATAAGTCAGACAGAGACGGACAAATAACTATATATGGTATCACTTACCTGAGAAATCTAAAAAAGCTGAATTCATAGAGATAGTAGAGTGGTGGTTACCAGAGGCTGGGGTGTGGGATGAAAGGAGGGATAAAGGGTACAAAGTTTCAGTTATAAGATAAATATGTCCTGTGGGGTCTAGTGTATAGCATGGTGATTACAGCTAGTAATACTTATATAAACTATAAATTTTATAAATTATAAACTTGAAAGTTTCAAGGAGAATATATCTTAAATGTTCTCAAAAATTTAAAAAATGATAATTTTATGAGATGATGGGGTTTTTAATCATTAATGGCAGTAATCATTTTGCAACATATAAGTGCATCAAATCCACACATTGTACACCTATTACTGAAGGTCGTCACGTGTCAGTTATATCTCAGTAAAGCTGGGGAAAAAGCCCTCTGGTCAGGAGAGGGCTTCTCAGTGAGAACAATGGAGTAATGATGGGAGGAAGAAATGAGTGGCCACAGATATGAATGGGCTCACAGGAGTGAAGTGAAGGAGAGTGATGTGAGCATGGCAGCAAAAAGCCCCGGAGACATGGCTGGTCCCCTTGATGGGGAGCAGTGGTGGAGCATCAGATAGCTGAAACCGAGGCCACTTGAGGTGGGCATGGAGTGGCTTTGGAAGCTGTCACAGAAGATCCATGGTATGGTTGCCTCTGAGACCATGTGGGCAGCCTGGAACCTGGCTGGAGGCAGGAGGACCATGAGAGGTGGGATGCCAGTGATGCCTACGTTTAGCCCTCTCTCAGTGATTATCTCCCAACAGGGGAAGCACATACATTAGGTTATATGGGTTTTTTTTTTGGGGGGCGGGAGGGGATCATATTCTCATAGGGAAAAATTAGTTAAGAACTGAGTGCATGGCTGAAGACATTAAAAATACATAATTTGTTACTTGGAACCAATTGCTTTGAATTTCACTAAGGCAAACTTCACAAAAGAAATAGCACCAAGGATGCTTGTGTATTCTCTTCAAAGGGTCCAAACATGGAATACTACTCAGCCATCAAAAGGAACTAACAAGTGATACATAAACCAACTTGAATTAATCTCAATGGCATTATGACAATAAGAGAAGCATAGTTTACATGTAACCAAGCTTTCATAGGTTATGATTCCACTTATGTGACAGTCTCAGACAAAGCTACGATAATTGACTACAGATCAGTGGTTACCAGAGGTTGGGGTGGTGGGAGCGTGTATCTATCAAGAGGTAGTGCGAGGAAGATTTGGGGGTGAAAAGGCTGTCCTATTGTAGTAGTGGTCACATGCATCTGTACATGTGTTGAAATTCGTAGACCTGGACTTGCCCCCGGAAGTCAATTTCACTGCATGGTTTTTCTTCAAATGGCCCAACCATCATTGATAGGATTTGGAGTCCTTTATGTCATAGCTTCCTCCATGAACAAGGGAGGGTGATCTCCTAACTTGTTCTCTGTCCTCAGGAACAAAATGAAGAAAGGCAAAACATTGCTGAAGACAGGGATTCTTGAAAATACCGTCCTTTTAGGTTTTGCAAGGAAAACAAAAGAAGACAGAGGGCAAGATGGTAGAGGGGGGAAAAAGAGGGAAAGAGGGTATTCTGGAATCACTTTTATGAATTATTATGTTTTTAATAGTTATTACTTGCTAGGCAGTCAAGTTATAAGTGCCTTGCTTCAATTTTCTCTGAGATGTACATACTATTACTAGCCTCACTTTGCAGATGAAAGAATTAAGGCCCAGAGAAGTGAAAGAATTAAGGCCCAGAGAAGTAAAACAATTTGCCCAGGGTCACACAGCCAGTGGACAGTAGGGCTGGGATTGAATTCAAAGCCAGTGCTCTTAATTCACATGTCTTTCATCCTACCTCCCAGGTCACATCATTTCAGCCCTGTATCTTTGAGTTCCTTGATCCCTGGGCTTAAGATTTATATTTTGTTTCCTCTTCTCTTGACCCTCAAGGATTTGGTCTTGGATGTTCTCTCCCTGTTCATTCCATCTCCCGCTTTTGCCGAGATATTCCTCCTGGACCAGCCTCTCAGCAGACCCTGGTGTGACTTGGAAGTGTTACAAAGGTTTCCATCAGCTCAGAGGCCCTTATATTTTGGAGGGTTATAATATATGACATTCAATTCTGATTATGCGGTTGCTAGTGTAATGAATGCATTCTGACTGGCCATTGCTGCAAAAATCTTACTATATTGTGGGCCAAACCATGTGCCCTACAACTTAACAATGACTCTAAAAGGCCCTTCTGATCTAGCTTCTTCCTGGCTCTGGCCTCCTCTCCCAAGCCTCCCTCCCCACTCCTACTCTGCTGCAGCTGCATCCTGTTACCTGCCCCATTGGGCCCAGGGGTTTGGGCTCCGGTCCCAGCTTTGTTTCTGTTCCCCTGCCTGGTGTGCCCTCCCCTCAGTCCATCTGCCAGACTCCTTACTCTTCTTGCAAAGCTCCTCTACAAAGTCTTTCTTGACCTCTGTCCACAGGCAACTCCGATCTCTCCCTAAGAATTCTACCTAATCTCTAGAACGTTTCTCATGGTTACTCAATATCTACCCTTTCTGCATGTGTTTTGTGGGTATTTGATATGGAAGTGGGTGTTTGGTGTATGTTATCTTGAATTCTGGCAGCCACACGAGAGGAAGCATTCATGTTTCCATTGACTGATGAGGACACAAGCCCAGGGGAGAGAAGGACTGGCCCAGGCTCTCACAGACGTTAATGGTAGAACCAGGATTGATGCTGGGTTTGTATGACTCCCACACTCAGTCAGGTTTTGCCGGTTGGATGGGATTACTCAGCCAGGTGGTGGCTGCTACAGAGGGTGGTGGCTGTGTGTTCTCAACAGTCGCCTGATGGAAGGGGCTTGGCATAGCAGTCTGGTTGGAAGGGGAGCAGCTAAAAGATAGTCTGATGCTGCCCAAAGGCAGCAATCATACTGCTTTTTATGGATTGTGTGTTTATGGAAGGGATCTTTAGAATGGCTTAATAGAAGTTATGGGGGGACTGAAACCCCTTTATAAGCACTGTGGATGGAGTCAAGGAAAAGTTGAGGGTAGAGGACTGGGTCAGAGAAACAAGGAAGAAATGCAGCTGGGGGGAGGCATGTGTTTATATCAGGCTGATCAACCGTCCTACCTCATCATTCACACTGAGTCAGACCCAAGAGGCATTTCACAGAAAGTGGATGGTGCCATCCATTCCCTAGAGGACTCTCCATTCCAAAAGAGATGTGTAAAAGAAGAAATTCTGTGGGTGTTAATAATAAACAGCCATTTAGAAAGCTCTCATTGAACAGCATTCCCTGCTCCTGAGAAGGCTGTAGCTATTATTATTATTTTTTTTTCCTAAGAACAGGGAAAAAAAAAATTAGCTGGGAAGAGCAAGAAACAATTGCTGTTGTTAACAATAAAATCATGACATTTGAATATCAAATTTTCAATTTTTTCAAAGAGCAATCCTATATGTTTCTCACTTCCATTAAGTGAGATGACAGGAGAGCCTCTTACTGCTAATCAAAACAAAAGCTCTCAATGATGGATCAGAACCTGATGGAGCCCTCCATTGCTCATCATAGAAATTAGAACTTACTCGGTGAGCTGTTGTGGGCACAGAGAGAGAGGAATTAGCCAGGTCCTTGCTGTTTGGAAGTGAATTGAACCTTGGGTCCTGGTAGACAGAAAACCATCACTGTGAAAAGGCAGGTAAGGTGTTGTGCCCTTTACTTTCCTTGTTGGTCATTTTGGATTTGTTCAGGTTGACGAAGACATACATTTTCATTGATCGTCAAATTACATCACCAATAGTGCTAGGCAACATCCTTGTGTGCAAGGCAAAGTTCAGCATCTTCTGGACCAACCAGTCAGAGACAAATAATTTGCTCGTTGATATTTGATCCCTGATACCTGCCAATCCAGGAGACACAGGAGACTCTTGTTTGATCCCTACGTCGGGAAGATTCCCTGGAAGAAGAAATAGTAACCCACTCCAGTATTCTTGCCAGGACAATCCCATAGACAGAGGAGCCTGGCAGTCTACAGTCCCTGGGATCACAAAGAGTCAGCCATGCCTGAGCACACACATGTGTGCACACCTTCATGGTGTGTGCCTTCATCTCTTCCTTTCAGCTTGAATTAATGCTCCTTTCAGGGTAGCAATAGTTATGGATGCACAAGAAGCATTGATTTTATTAATATTATCTGTTTCTTGCATTCTTTTATCATACGTTAAGAAGTTTTTCTTAGGTCTAACAAGTCCACACTGCTAACATAAGGTTGTATCTCCCAATTTTGTCTTCAAAAAGTCAAAAGACACATTTTATGGAAAGTGAATACCCAAATAACCAGAGCAGCCAGATCCTACCTCCAGTCAGGGCCTCTGGCTGTCCTGGCACTCCTGGAAATTTTCTCTTTGTCTTCTGACTGATAAAACAATTTGAGGATCCCTCATTCAGCTCATATGGGCTAGCTCAAGGTGAGAAGGAAAGAAAAAGGAAGAATTCATCTTCCTTGTGTTGGAAATGGAAATAATGTACAGATGTCAAATAGCACATTGAGATGCAATATTAGAAAAATGGCACAAGTTCTTGAAAGCTAAATGATTGTTTCTGACTTAAAAAGTGAATAGGGACTTCCCTGGCAGTCCAGTGGTTAAGACGCCGTGCTCCCACTGCAGGAGGCTCAGGTTCCATCCCTGGTTGGGAAGTTAAGATCCCTCACAACACACACACACACACACACACACACACACACACACACACACACACACACACACACGAGCGAAAAATCTTGGCGAGGAAAGCTGTCTGACCTTATCAGATAGAAGGTTAAAAAAAATTCTAGTCTTCCTTCCTAAAACAAATTCTGATAAAAATCCTAAAGTGAACGAACTCTTGCATTAGAGAGCCCTGGGCTCATTTCCTGAGCTGGACACGTGTTAGTTGTAAAGATTTTAGACAAGTTACTGCACTTTTCTGAGCCTGTTTCCTCCTCTGTAGAGTAGGGTGGGCAGGGGGCAGCAATCCTTTCTCCATATGGTTGCTATAGAAATGGTCGTGTTATAGTACAAGTGGAGATGTGGGGAGAAGGGGTTAAGGCCCCGACTCCTCCCATTCTTTTCTGTTGCTCCATTTGTTATTGGCCTGCAGGCCTGCAGGATGGGCCTCTCCTTCACTGGCACCTGGAGCGCCTGGAGCCTCCTCCCGGGGAAGTTGTCAGTCTCCCTTTCATCCTCCTTATCAAGCCCAAGTGATGACACCCGAGCTGCCCAAAACACATACCAGTGCTGTTCACTGCCCTTTCCCCTGGAATTTAATCAGCACTCACAGACCAGCTCTTCAGGTTGTTGCAATTCTGGAGGCTTTGGTATTATTCACTTTGCTTTTCTCAATATTGTAAATAATTTTTATATGCTGGTTTGTATGCAGGAAGGCATTAACTATCAGACTTTTTTTAAAAAGAGTTCCCTGTGGAGAAGTGATTGCATCTTTTGGGGCCAGTTGCTACCTCAGAGACCAATGGCTCAGCTTTTCAGCAAGGAGCCTAATTAAACAAGCTTGGCAAAGTCCTCCAACTGACATGTCTCTGTGGGGTCACATGAAAGCATGGTTTCAGGATGAAAAAGGGAGGCCTTTCCTGGAAATTATGCCAGTTGACCGGAATAAATATTTTCTTCCCACATGCCTTTCTGAAGACCCAGAGAGCACCTCTGTTGGTGATTCCCTGTGGGGACTCTGCCAGGAATTAGGGAAGGGGCAAGAGGCTAGGAATCTCTAAAACCTTTTCCTCTAAAGAGCAGAGAGGAGTATTGACTGGAAGCCCTTTATTTAATAAATCAGTTTTCTAGTTCATTAGTTCCATTAGCCAATGAGTACTTGCCACGTGAATTTTTTTAGTTTTAGAATTTGTAAGATGTTCACGTAGTTCAAAATTCAGAAGTAACATTGTAAAAGTCTCCCTTCCACCCACTCGCCAGGCTTCCCTGGTGGCTCAGACGTAAAAGAATTCACCTGCAATGCAGGAGACACAGGTTCGATCCCTGGGTGGGGAAGATCCCCTGGAGAAGGAAATGGCAACCCACTCTGGTATTCTTGCCTGGGAAATCCCATGGACAGAGGAGCCTGGCAGGTTGAAAAAGAGTCGGACATGACTTAGTGACTAAACGACAGCAACAATCCACTCCCCAGCCATCTGGTTTCCCTTTCCAGAGGCAGCAAAGTTACCAGTTTCTTGGGTCTCCTTTTCAAGTCATGCTAAGTACAGAAAAGCTGTACATATTGTTCCTTTTGCCTGTTTTTTTTTTGTTGTTTTTTTTTTTGTTGTTGTTGTTGATTTGGGTTTTTCTAACCTGGTTCCAAATAGGAAAAGGAGTACGTCAAGGCTGTATACTGTTACCCTGCTTATTTAACTTATATACAGAATACATCATGAGAAACACTGGGATGGAAGAGGCACAAGCTGGAATCAAGATTGCCAGGAGAAATATCAATAACCTCAGATATGCAGATGACACCACCCTTATGGCAGAAAGTGCTGCTGCTGCTGCTAAGTCACTTCAGTAGTGTCTGATTCTGTGTGACCCCATAGATGGCAGCCCACCAGGCTACCCTGTCCCTGGGATTCTCCAGGCAAGAACACTGGAGTGGGTTGCCATTTCCTTCTCCAATGCATTAAGGGGAAAAGTGAAAGTGAAGTCGCTCAGTCATGTCTGACTCTTAGCGACCCCATGGACTGCAGCCTACCAGGCTCCTCCATCCATGGGATTTTCCAGGCAAGAGTACTGGAGTGGGGTGCCATTGCCTTCTCCGATGGCAGAAAGTGAAGAGGAACTAAAAACCCTCTTGATGAAAGTGAAAGAGGAGAGTGAAAAAGTTGGCTTAAAGCTCAACATTCAGAAAACGAAGATCATGGCATCTGGTCCCATCACTTCATGGGAAATAGATGGGGAAACAGTGGAAACAGTGTCAGACTTTATTTTGGGGGGCTCCAAAATCACTGCAGATGGTGACTGCAGTCATGAAATTAAAAGACACTTACTCCTTGGAAGGAAAGTTATGACCAACCTAGATAGCATATTGAAAAGCAGAGATGTTACTTTGCCAACAAAGGTCTGTCTAGTCAAGGCTCTGGTTTTTCCAGTGGTCATGTATGGATGTGAGAGTTGGACTGTGAAGACGGCTGACTGCTAAAGAATTGATGCTTTTGAACTGTGGTGTTGGAGAAGACTCTTTCGAGTCCCTTGGACTGCAAGGAGATCCAACCAGTCCATTGTGAAGGAGATCAGCCCTGGCTGTTCTTTGGAAGGAATGATGCTAAACCTGAAGCTCCAGTACTTTGGCCACTTGATGCAAAGAGTTGACTCATAAAGACTCTGATGCTGGGAGGGATTGGGGGCAGGAGGAGAAGGGGACAACAGAGGATGAGATGGCTTGATGGCATCACTGACTCGATGGACGTGAGTTTGAGTGAACTCCAGGAGTTGGTGATGGACAGGGAGGCCTGGCATGCTGCAATTCATGGGGTCACAAAGACTCAGACACGGCTGAGCAACTGAACTGAACTGAACTGAACCCACACAAATGGTAGTCATTTACAAACTGCTCTGATCTTGGTTTTCTTTAAGACTTAATAATGTATCTTAGGATTCTTTTTTTAAAAAATGCACAAGAGGCTTCATTTATCCTTTTTTATGGGTTATTTTGGTCCACTGGGATGCATGGAGGCATCACAACATTTTCAGTCATCTCCTATTGAGAGACACATTCTGCTGCTATTATAAACAACACTGCAGTGAATAATGCTGAGCAAATATCATTTCATACACAACAAGTATACCTGTAGAGTAAGTTCCTAGAATGGACTTGCTGGGTGAAAAGGTACATATCGATATATTTGTAAGTTTGAATGAGGTGGTAAAGTTCCCATGCATAGAAGTTGAATCAATTTTCACTTACACCAGTAACTGTTTTCAGTGGACTTCCCTGGTGGTCTAGTGGCTAAGACTGTGTTGCCAATGCAGGTGGCCTGGATTCGATCCCTGGTCAGGGAACTAGATCCCACATGCTGCAACTGAAGATCCTGCAAGCCACAACAACTAAGACTCGGCATAGCCAAATAAGTAAATAAAAATAAATATTAAAACATTCTACTCTCTTAAAAAAAATAAAATACTCTGCTAGATATAAATTAAAAATAAATTTTATGAATAAATAGGTTATATTTTTAAGATTAGAATTTATAAAATGTTGAAATGCACTTGATTTAGTTTACTGTCTTATTTAGGAGGTTACAAGAATCTTGGGATAATTTAAGAATGAATAGAAAAAAGAATTTGATAGTGAATTTAATCCTGAGACTACAGGCAAAAAATAAAACCATGATCTTCTTTCTAAAAATTTCCTATCTTTTGTGTGATTGAGGTCAACTACCTCACTTCAGAACACTATAATTCACTTCATTCTTCTTCTCAGCAATACATAGAAATATTGGAACAAATAAAATTTCCTGAAAATCTAACCATGTAAAATTATGCCAAAGACTGTTTATTTAATACTTATAAAACTCTTCTATTAATATATAATATAAACATACACTTATGTTTATAAACATAAACCTGTATTATATCTAATATATATAAATATATAATTATATACTATACATAATATTATATACATGTATTAAATACTATACATAATATTATAATAAACCTGTATTATATATAATAATTTTTCTGAAGAGATTTTCAAGGAAGGAGCTTATCTCTACCTTCTAATCTATTTCATATTATTGTCAACATTCTATTTGGTTGAAAATAATAATTTTGGTCATCCTGCTTTCACAACTGCCAGTCAAAATAGGTGTAAAGTCAAAATAATTGTTTCTACTGAAAGAATCCAACATGTAAATTTGGTTTCCTGAGAATCAGGCAGGGTTCATAAAGTCACGTTCAGTGTGATTACTTCCTCAGGAGGCATACTGTAAAGCATTCTGAAGGTACTTGCAAGTACAATAAATAAAACACCGTGCCACCTGCCATGTCAAAATTGGGCCCACCGATAGTAGATGTCACAGCGGTGTGCTGGGGCCAGCTCCACTGCCCACTGCTGATGGTTGAATATTCAGCAACTTTGTTAGCAGGATGTTCAACCATGGTAGCTTGAAATCATTTGTAGTGAGAGTATTTCACCATGAAAATCAGGACACCTCTAAGTGCCGGTTTACAGCACATGCTGTCCAGGACTACCGTACTTTGAAAATCTGTTTCCCTCCCACCCCCGGTGCTTTGCCTGGATGCACACCCAGCTATGATGTTTTGGCCATGACACTGAGCCTACTGCAGGGCCACAGGAGGGAGGGCCAGACGCCTCTTCTTCTTAGAGCTGTGTTGTGCCAACTCCCCCAGGCCTTGAATGACACTCTGAATTAACATGCATGCCCGTCTACTTCGAGCCTGGTTATTTAATATGTACTTATACATGTTAACATATTTTTCCTCACCATGAGTGAACAGAAGATATATAGAGTGCTTACCACCAGGCATAGTTTTGAGTAGGGAAAAGAAACATGAGCAGAGAAACTGCCTTATAAGAAAGTTTATTAAGGCTCACAAAGGCGGAGAGTCCCATATTTTCACTTGTAAAATGAGAAAAGTCTACGTTGCATTGGTAATTATTGTTGGGAATAAGAGCACTCTTTTGCCTGAGATCCTTATTTGAATGGCATCTTCAGTTACTCAAGTTTCCGCCACAGCTATGTTGCAGACTGGGTCCATAATGAAACAGAGCTGTAGTTCTCAAACCAGAGAGCACCTGCAATCACAGATTACTGGGCCCCATCCCCAGAGGTTCTGAGACAGTAGGTGTGGGTGGGGCCCGAGAATTGGCATCCTAGAAATTCCCAAGTGATGCTGCGGGTTACAATAGCCCTCTGAGAACCGTTGAAACAAAGCAGAGAAATAATAACAGTTACATAATTCCGTCTCCCCTGTTCCCTTGACTGTTAGGTTGAGGAAAGGAGGACTCGCATTTATTGCGTATCTACAATTATGCAAGTTGTCTCATGTAATACAACATCCTCAAAATAATTATTATTACCTCATTTTATGGATAAGGAAATCGAAGCTCAAAAAAGTTAAATGACTTGCCCAGAGCTTTATAATGAGCACCTGGTGGCTCTGGGATTCAAATATAAGTTTGTCCAACTCCAAAACCTATATTCAGTTTGTTGCATATTGCTGCCTACCCTGGGTGTTTGACCTTGGCAATTGCATTAGCTTAGAGGTTTAATTTTATTCTACTTCCTCCTACATGACAGTTTGTCTTCTGCTATAATGTCTTATTGTGTTTTTCTACGTATTCTGGTATACAGCCAAAATTCAGTCCACTGGTCCAGAACAAGTTATTTGGCTCTTTCAGCCTCTTTCTCCCTCATCTGTAAACTGGGGAATCCTATTACCCACCTTAGAGCACTGTTCAGTTCAGTCACTCAGTTGTGTCTGACTCTTTGCAACTCCTTGGACTGGAGCACGCCAGGCCTCACCGTCTATCACAGAGCATCGTGGTGGGATTAAAAGTCTGCAGAAACCACCTGGTAAACATTAGGTGCACAAGACTTAAAGGAATTCATTCTGACCATCTTTGTGAATTGTTTTCTCAGTATGTCTCTTCTTGACACCTATATATTGAAGTTCAGTTCAGTTCAGTCGCTCAGTCATGTCCAACTCTTTGCAACCCCATGGACTGCAGCATTCCAGGCTTCCCTGTCCATCACCAACTCCTGGAACTTGCTCATACTCATGTCCATTGAGTCGGTGATGCCATCCAACTATCTCATCCTCTGTCATCCCCTTCTCTTCCTGCCTTCAATCTTTCCCAGCATCAGGGTCTTTTTCAAGGAGTCAGTTCTTTGCATCAGGTGGCCAAAGTATGGGGAGTTTCAGTTTCAGCGTTAGTCCTTCCAATGAATATTCAGAACTGATTTCCTTTAGGATTGACTGGTTAGATCTCCTTGCTGTCCAAGGGACTATCAAGAGTCTTCTCCAACACCACAGTTCAAAAGCATCAATTCTTTTTTTTTTTAAACATAAATAGGTATTTTTATTGAGATCATCAAAACCCTCAGTGCCTAAATGATTCTGCTGATTAAGTGGAAAACACGTGAAGGCATGTCAACCTCTCAAGTAAAAGAAAATGCTCTCTCCCTAATGTAAATGGATTACATAAAGGCCTGATTTCCCATTGCAGCAAGTTCTGATGTTTCGTGCCCTAAAGGTCAGGTAGGTTTTACTCTCAAAAGCATCAATTCTTGAAGAGTATTGTGACTCTATTGAAGAGTATTGTGAATATGAAATGAGATAATATGTAAGAGACATAGCAATCAGCCAGTCAACAAGCAACCCTTGTTAAGTATCTACTCTGTTCCAGGCATGGCGTGTGACTGTGAAGCAGAGTCCCTGCCCTAAAGGAACTTAATGATTGTTCTAATCACTTCTTTTTGGAGGTGGAAGGGTTTAGACCTCAGATAGCTTTATAAGGCTACTGCTGCTGCCTTTTCGATACTGCTTTGCTTTGCTTCTGAGTTGGTTAGTCGGTTAGTTTCTCAGTATGTTACAGGAGCCCGTGGGTTGGCTGGGAACTTGGGACCCTACTTTTGAACTCCCAGCAGTTCCCTGTCTGCTGTCACACAAATGGCCTTGCTTATATCAATAATGCTACTCTCTCTGGGCTTAGGGTCTGTGGTGTTGTAGGTCTAGGTGTGACTTGCTGCTATGACTCCCAAGACAGCTGCAGAATTTGGAGTTAAGGGCTCATTTTTCTTCCAGCATCTTCCACATCACAGAACTTGAATTTCCGTGCTTGGTGCGGTGCCTGAGAACTTCAGTAATTAGTAGTGCACTTGTTAAAGTCCCCTGGGCTTCCCTTGTGGCTCAACTGGTAAAGAATCTGCCTGCAATGCGGGAGACCTGAGTTCAGTCTCTGAGTTGGGAAGATTCCCTGGAGAAGAGAAAAGCTACCCACTCCAGTATTCCGGCCTGGAGAATTCCATGGACTGTACAGTCCGTGTTGCAGAGTCAGACACGACTGAGTGACTTTCTCTCACATGTGAAGGTCCCCAGTGGCTCTCAGGTTGCTAAATCCATCACTCAGCTCTCAGTCCCCATCTCAGCGAATTCATCAGCAGCATTTGCAGAGTTATCTCTCTCCTCCCTTCTCCCTCAGGCACATTCTTCACTTGGCTTCAAGGACACCACACATTCCTGGTTTGTAGTTTCCATCTCACCTCTAGGGAGGTGTCCAAATCCTACTTCCTCCCATTCCTGCCTGCCCTCTGCTTCTTCTCAGATAAAGTGCTTTTGCCCTTCCAGTTGCTCAAGGAAAACCCTTGCAGTCACCATTTACTCTCCATTTCTCCCACCACACTATCTAATGCATTAGCAAATCTTGTTAGCTCTATACCTATAATCTGACCGCTTCACCCCACCTCTCCTGCCACCATCCTTGTGCAAGTGACCATCATTTCTTGCCTGGCTTATTTTAATAGCCTCTGAACTAGTCTCCCCACTTCGATCCCTGTCCCCCTTAGTAAATTGTTCTTGACCATGATGGTCAGGTTCATTCTTCTCTCTTTTTATTTGGCTGTGAGGGATCTTCATTGCAACGCAAGGGGGTAGTGCACAGGCTTCTTCTCCGGTTGTGGCAGGTGGGCTCAGTAGTTGTGGCCCAGGGGCTTACTTAATTGCTCCCCTTGAAGAGGAAAAGTTAAAATTTTACATAACCTCCTTCTCCTTCTGCCTCTGTAACTTAGCTTGCCCCTTGCAAAATCTAGATCAGGTCACGTAGGTCACGTAGTCTCAGAAAGTGGGGACTTGCGATACTAGGAACTGGAGTTTATCTCACTCACCCTTGTCCTGCTCTTTGCAATTGCCTAGACCCTGCAAATCTGCTCGATCATGCCTGTCCAGGCTAGGCATCCTCCTCCCCATCTTGACTACTGTTACCGCACGTGCGCGAAACCCCTTAGTTTAAACCAGCCTATTGACAGCTAGTGTTGCCCACTACAGTCTATCTATAAAAACTGTAATCCTTTTGTTCCAGGCTCAGAGCTTGAAGTGTTAACTCCTTTGGCCCTGCTGGCATAATAAACCTGTGTTCTCCAGCTCTCCAAGTGTGGAGCTTGGTTTCTTGAGTACTGGTTTCTGCAACACCCTTACTTCCTTAAAGAATTGACTCAAAGCTGTCAGGTCACACGGGGTGGGAGTGGGATTTTTTAATGTCTCAAGGAGAAGCATCTTGGCAAAACTTGCTTCTCCAGGGTACTTATGGAAGAGACTGCTATGATATCTTGCTCTTCCTGAATTACTTGAACAGAAATTCACTCTATCTTGATTGATACACTTTTGTGTCCTTAATCAGAATTATAGGGATTTCCTTGGTGATCCAGTGGTTTAGACTTCACCTTCCAATGCAGCAAGTTTGGGTTCCATCCCTGGTTAGATAGCTAAGATCCCATATGCCTCAGGACCAAAAAACCAATACCACAGAATTAATATTATAACAAATTCAATAAAGACTCTAAAAAATGGTCCACATCAAAAAAATCTTTAAAAAATTATATTGAGAGACAATGCTTTTGCTTTCAGTAGCCAAGGATGATATATAGTGTCTATGGGCTGAGTACAGCAAGGCTTTTTCCAATTTGGGTACAGACAGCCAAAAACTTGAGCTAAATCAAGGTCATTCTTTGGATATTAGTACTTTTGTTATCTCTCAGACATACACTTAACTTCTTATAACTTGGCCTTTTGTGTTAAAAGCTGAGCATCTACGTTTAGGAATAAGATGGATAGATAAAATTCCAGTTAACTGAGGACTGTAATTAATGAATTGTGGTTGATTGATTTTGTAAATAATGGAACCCTAAGCAAATTTGAGTCCTGCATTTACTCAACCTGTAAACCAGAAACAGTCACACCTCACTGTAGCCAACCTTGAGCTCAGTCCAAATGTAGCTGTTCTTGTAATATACTAGCTGATAATTGTTCTAACAAGTGGACCCCTTCTGTTTCCCAAGGCTTAGGAATCTTTTGTTCTATTGAGAATGTTGCAGGGCGGCTCCTTGTTGCAGCAAAGTTTAGCTCAAAGATAAGAACATGGATGTGTGTAGTTGTGCAAAGCATTTGGAAAGAGGAGAAAAAGCTGTTTTGCTTCACTGCACCTGTATGCCTGGGCTGTGATGCAAAACACAATCCTTTTGAACAAAGGACTGTAGGAAGTAACAGTCCTTCAGCTTTACCAGTGAATTCAAATTGGCTCCAAGAAAACAGATTCAAATCAGTAACCCAAACCCCACCCAGAGCCAATTCTTTGTGAACAATAGCTGTAACCAATGCCTCACTGAACATTGGGTGATCAACTATTTTAAGGAGCGTGGGCACTTAACCCCAAAGTCGGTTTAATTGTGTGTGCGTGCTCATTCATGTCCCACTCATTGCGATACTATGGACTATAGCCCACCAGGCTCCTTTGTCCATGGGATTTTTCAGGCAAGAATACTGGAGCAGGGTGCCATTTCCTCCTTCAAGGGATCTTCCCCACTCATGTTTAGTTAGTTAATTAATTTTAGTCTGCCTCTTTATGTAAAAAAACAAAGGACAGAAAGGGTTTTATAATTTTAAATACAGTGAAAATGGAAAATTTTAAAATGGACTGGAAGCTGGTGATGGAAAAATAGGAAGTACTTTCAGAAATATGGATAAAATAGTTTGAGCATGAAATTTAACCTTGAGTTTCCTAATACCCAAGGCAAAAGTAGAAATGGTGGGACATGTGAGTTTCATCATCATTATCTGAAGGAGATGGAGAAAGGAGGGGAGGAGATGGAGAAGCAAAGGCGCTGAGCTGCATCTAGTTTTGTTTGAAGAATGCCAGCATTCACCTGGCATTATATTATTGGAAAATTAAATTTTGTAGATCCTCATATAAGGGACTTGAGATAACTTGCTCAGAGATGTCTTCAGCTGTAGTTTTGCAGGAGCAAAAGTGGCCCCCATCTTACCATGAAATCATGAAAGCATAAATCAATGATGTTTCTTCCAAGGAAAGCTGTCAACTCATAATTATTCTCCGGATATAAGCCTAATTCCATGTCACGTTTATTTTTAACTCTGGTTCAGGGTTTGTGAAGTGGTTGCTCATCATGAATTGACTTCCAGAAAGATGGATGCTAGAGACACAGCCAGTACAGGTACTACAAACAAATCAGCTTGAGCAAACCACCAGAAAAGCCCCGTTTCTTCTTTTTTCCACTGGTTGCTCAATACTGTATTTACCCCTGTGTGATGCTATCAAGAGAGAAAATGAAACAACCAGGACAGCCTTTGGCCAAAGGAAACGTGAAGAACAGCACTGACTTCATGGGCTGAGCAGGAGCCTCAACTGTAGGAAATTCCCAGTGGGCACATTTTGGCTTTTCCACCTGGAGTATAGACTTCCTGGGATGGTAGAAGAAAGCCCCCCTGCTATCTATAGTAAGAGTGGGTCCCTGCCCAAGGACAAATATTGGTTTTACCACACTGGCCCAGTTCCAATGTTTGACTGTGTATATACAATAGCAGCTTTTCTGATACACAGTTGCAGGAAATCAATTAACTTGTTTCCTTGCTGTCTCTCCTCTGGTTCTTTGGAGCCATCTGCAAACGTCCAGGTTGAAAGTGCATTTGGCACCAGGGAGACCCTTATCATTCCTATGAGGCATTCTGGAGGGAAGCTCACAACTTCTCTGGATCAAGAGAAGTTGCCTCACAAGGAAGTAGGTACAGAATTGAATGCGCCCATTCCATCTCCTGGTGATAAGCCTCTAAATGAGACAGTTTCCACTTGGGGACAGCCTAGGGATGGATTCTTTTTGGCTGTGCGTCCTTTGGAAGACACAAGATGCCAAGTGAATGGCAGGGGTGATGAGTAACAGTCTTCTTTCTGGAACACTGAGCTGTCTTATGGACAACAGAGGGCATGAATCGGCATTGAGAAGCAAGGGGCTGTCCCCTTATGGGAGGGACATTAAGCAAAGTCAAGTCAAAGGACAGGAAGAGAGCTCCCTAACTTCCCTATTTTATTAAACTGATGCATTCTGAGGCACCCAGTTTTGTTCTGAGCATGGCAACTGTGGGGTTTCCCCTGTCTGGGTGAGACATGTGATTCAGCTCTTTGGCTAATATCCCATCTCGGCTCTTGGCTCTGTCTTGACTTTGCTGTAGGAAAAAAATACTTCTCAGAAACAGGCATCACTTAACTGGGCCACTTGCTAGAGAGACTGACATTCATACAGACATTCTGGCTTCCCAAGAGGAATAGAAAGTAAAAGTAGTAAAAAAATAATAATAGCCATTGCTTCTATTTGTTGTTGTTTAGTTGCTATGTCATGTCTGACTCTTTTGCAACCCCATGGACTGTAGCCTGCCAGGCTCCTCTATCCATGGGATTTCCCAGGCAAGAATACTGGAGTGGGTTGCCATTTCCTCCTCCAGGGAATCTTCCCTAACCAGGAATCTAACTGGGGTTTCCTGCATTGCAGGCAGCTTCTTTACCACTGAACCACTGCACTTTATATCTGTATATATATACACACACATATATAAATACAGAAATGCAGCTTCTATTTTAAGCACTTCCCTTACATTTACTCATTTGATGCTCTTAACAGCCCTGTGAGGTTGGTGGTGTTATTCTCATTTACAGGTGATGAACTTTGGGAACAGAGAGGGTTAGCAGATTGTCCATGGCCACACACAGGTGAGATAATGTCTGCTGAACACAGTATACTAAGAAAGTGTCATCAGGTAAGGGACTGGGTTGTCTGTAGGCCTGATGCTCTTGAATCTTCTTTGAATCCAGGAGCCCTTTGAGAATAGGTTGAAAGCATATACTGTCTTCCCAGAAAAATGTAGCTATGCGTTATCATAGGAAAACCCCCCAATATAGCTGCTTTACTTGAGGAATTGCACCTCACTGACTGTTTTACAAGGAACAATATCATTTTTCTGATATTGATAAATAGTATCATTTATCTGAGAGTGGTGCTCTCAGCCCTCTTTTTTGCAGGCAAGCTTTTGTTGATGAGCAACCAACAAGACTTCTCAGTCTGTCCCCGTAACGCTAGCCATTTGCATTTATTAAAGTCTTTTGTACACGTCACACATGTATACAATTTTATTTGTCAGTTACAGCTCCATAAAGCTGGGGCAGTGGGAAGGGAACAGTCTCGTTTAAGTTATTAAACCTTAATGTTAACAATGTTATGTACATTCTCTCCATTTAAAAACTTCAGTCCTGTTTCAATTCCAAACATCCCTCCTCTCCCAGGCCTCCTCTCCCAGGAGGCTCCTCTCCGTCTGAGATGTGAGTGTGCGTGCTGGGTGAGGTATGTCTGCTGTCAGTCAACCCCTCTCCTCCGTGGATAATCCCTGCTTCAGGTCAGACGAGGCACCTGCTAAGAGCCCACCTGCAAGAGACTCAGTGTCAACATCAAGGTCAAGTGGCATGTTGAGGGGCGTGCGTGTTGGGGGCACTGTCCATACAGAATTCAAAAGCAATCATAAAACTGACAAAAGTCAGTCTGTGTTTGTCCTCATTATGCCCAGAAAATATCAAACAACGTCAGTGATAAAATACTCCTTGCCACTTACGCAGACCATACCCCCTTGGTACACTATGGTGTCAAGCAACTTTGCCAGGCTGTGGGAGTTCCTTGAGACTGGACATGTTCAGGCTGACTGCCAGCAGGAAGCCCCCGCCGCTCCTTCCTCTGTGCCCAGTGGAGCTTGCTTCCTCGTTTCCAGCAAACCAGCAGCCTCCCAGCTCATCTTGCTCTACAGCGCCCCAACTCTGGCACCTGCAGGTCCTGGCTGCTGGCAGGGTGGAGGGGAGAGTTCTTGCCCTCTCTTGACACTGCCACTCCAGTAGTGCCAGGGCAGCTTGGTGGACATCAACTAGGCGATGAAGTGTCCATCTCCCATCGTGCAGACACTGCCAGGTTTTTATTGAGTCTCATCCCTGTTTGAACTAGTCGAAGGCCTACTCCTCCCTCTCCATCCCCAGGGGAGTAAGGATAGAAGAACTTCTTTTCACAAACACTGTCCTCCCCCAAGAAGTATCTCCCCACTCACCCTCAACCACCAGCTTTATATAGACCCAGGTGGTGGAGAGAAGGGGGTCTGTCCCTGACTCCTACGAGTGTTCATCTCTTGGCAGGCCTGGTGGAAAGGTGGCTTACTTCAAGCTGACAGCTCATGGACTTTGCTTTGTTGTTTTTAGGTTATTTGTTTGGCTGTTCCAGCTCTTAGCTGCTGCATGCAGACCTTTAGTTGGGGCATGTGAACTCTGAGTCCTACTTGCAGCCTGTGAGATCTAGTTCCCCGACCAGGGATTGAACCCAGGCCCCCAGCACTGGGAGTCTGAAGTCTTAGCCATTGGACCACCAGGGAAGTCCTTGGTGGCTTATGGACTTTGCTACATGGTAGATCCAGTTCCTTTGGTTCTCTGTTCCTATCATAATTTTGGGAAATCAGAAACAATTTTTCTTAGCATCTCAGGCCCCTAGACTGTAGTTGTATATATAACATTTCATGGGATTCTCAGACCAGTGCCAAGATGAAACAGATGCTAGACTTACCTGGCAAGGATTTTAAAGCAGTCATCATGAAAATGTTTCAACAAGCAATGACAAACATCTTTGAAACAAATAAAAAACTGAAAAATCTCATCAAAGGAATAGAAGATATCAAAAAGAATTAAGCAGAAATTTTAGAATTGAAAAATGCAGTAACCAAACATTTAAAACTCAGTTGATGAGTTTAAGGGAAGAACAGAGAGAGGACAGAAGAAAGAATTAATGAACTTGATGATAAAAAATAGAAATTCTCAAATCTGAACAGTAAAAAGAAATATATGGGAAAAAACAGAGCTGTAGGGACCTATGAGACTATAACAGAAGAATATTTATGTCATTGGAGCCCTGGGAAAAGAGAGTGAAGCTTAAAATGTATTTTAAGCAAAGATGGATGAAAACTTCCCAAAACTGGCAACAGACACAGATTAAAGAAGCTGAAAAAATCCCATACAGGATAATCCTAAAAAAAATAAAAAAATTCGTGCCAAGACATGTAATCAAGCTTCTAAAAGTTAAATGAAAAAATTCTTGAAAGTGGCAAGAGAAATGATCCATTATCTATCTGACTTCTTCCATTTAACATAGTATCTGTGAGATTCTTTTATCTCACTTTGTAAACTCGAGTTCTTTTTTATGCCGAATAGTATTCCATTTTATGACTACCCTATAATTAATTAATTAATTTTTTTGTTGATGGGCATTCGACTTGTACCTAGTGTTTGACTATTATGGATAAAGTGAAAGTGAAGTCGCTCAGTTGTGTCTGCCTCTTTGCAACCCCGTGGACTGTAGCCCACCAGGCTCCTCCATCCATGGGATTCTCCAGGCAAGAATACTGGAGTGGGTTGTCATTCCCGTCTCCAGGGGATCTTTCCAACCCAGGGATCGAACCCAGGTCTCCTGCATTGCAGGCAGAGGCTTTAACCTCTGAGCCACCAGGGAAGCCCTATTATGGATAAAGTGCCCTATAAACATTCTTGTGTGTATATTATTGTTTGCACATGAAGTGTCTTCTTTGGAATAATATATAGGAATAGAATTGCCGGGTCATAGTTTCAGCTTTTACATTCCCACCAGTGACGTATGGGAGTTTGTTGTTCCATGCTTTTGCTAACACTTGGTTCTTAGTCTTTTGTTTTAACTATCCTGGTGGGTATGACCCTCCTTTTATGTATTCTCAACCATCACCACAGTCCATCTACTGAACTTTTCATTTTCCCAAACTGAAGTTCTGTGCCCATTAAACAATTAATTAAACTGCTCATCCCTCCCTCCCTTGAGACCCAGCGACCATCATTCCACTGTCTGATGGTGAAATTCTAGGTGCCTCATATGGGCTTCCCAAGTGGCGCTGTTGATAAAATCAAGAATCAGCCTGCCAGTGCAGGAGATGCAATTTCTATCCCTGGGTCGGAAAGATCCCCTTGAGTAGGAAATGGCAACCACTCTGGTATTCTGGAAAATTTCATGGACAGAGGAGCCTGGCGGGCTACAGTCCATGGGGTCGCAAAGAGTTGGACACACAAAGAGTTGGAGCACACACACACATACAGGTGCCTCATATAAGTGAATCATATGATATTTGTCCTTTTGGACAGGCTTATTTCACTTAGCGTCAGGTCTTCAGGATTCATCCATGTCAGAATTCATTTTAAAGGTTGAATGACATTCTATTGAAAGTATATACTATATTTGATTATCCATTCAGCTGTCAATGGATACTTGTGAATAACGATGCTATGAACATGAGGTACAATATCTGTTTAACACCTTGCTTTTAAAAAATATTTATTTGTTGGGCTGTGCCAGGTCCCCGTTGCGGCATGAAGCTTCCTCTATCTTTGTTGCGGCATATGGGATCTTCAGCTGCAGCATGAGAGATCTAGTTCCCTGACCAGGGATCAAATCCAGGCCCCCTGCATTGGGAGTCCCAGAGTCCTAGAAACTTGGCCACCAGGGAAGTCCTGACACCCTGCTTTCAATTCTTTTAGGCATGTACTCAGAAGTAGAACTGCTATATCGTATGATAATTCTATGCTTAACTTTTTGAGGAACTCTCATACTTTTTCCCACAGTGACTGCACCATTTTACATTCCCACCAGCCGCATACAAGGGTTCTGATTTTTTCACATCTTTACCAACCCTTGTTATTATCTGTTTATTTTATTCTATTTTACCTTTTCAATAATAGCCATCATTCTAATGTGTGTGAAGTGGTATTTCATTGGGGTTTTGATTTGCATTTCTCTGATAAGTACTGATATTGAGCATCCTTTCATGTATTTATTGGTACCGTCAATCATTTTTGGAGAAATGTATATTCAAGTCCTTTGCCCATTTTTTAATTGGGCTGTGTGTTTTGGTTGTTAAGTTATTGGAGATTTATTAATCCTTATCATTAGTCAGAAAAGATTAGAGTTGCAGGTAGAAATATATACACACACAGAGTCAGACGGTCTCCAAACTGTGTTGGTTTTGAGCTGCGACAGTGTGAAATCGATAAACATTTAGTGGAAACTACACCTTGAATTTTGATCTTTCCCAGGCCAGCGATATGAGGGAAAATACTCTCTCCTGATGCTGGGCACCAGCAGCGAGCCACGGGTCCCAGTCAGCCAAGCAATCATGAAGGTAAACAGCTGATTCACTTAACAATCATTCTGCACCCAGCCAACCATGTTGATCACTTTCCATACAGCATTCAATTAGTTATAAGAGATATTCAACATATTATTATAAAATAGGCTTAGTGTTAAATGATTTTGCTCGACCGTAGGCTAATGTAAGTGGCTTGGGCCCATTTAAGGAGGGCTAAGCTATGATGTTCAGTAGTTTGGGTGTATTAAATGCATTTTCAACTTGTGATATTTTCAACTTCCCCGTGGGTTTATCAGGATATAAGTCGAGGATATAGATATCCCATAAGGATCAGAAATAGGATTTGCTACAATTATTTTCTCCTACTTGGGGGATTTCCTTTCACTCTGTTGATAGTGTCCTTTGACATAGAAACGTTTTTTAAAAACTTTTTATTGGAGTATAATTGCTTTACAATGTTGTGTTAGTTTCTACTCTATAGCAAAGTGAATCAGCTATATGTATGCATAGTGAAAGAGAAAGTGTTAGTCAGTCACTCAGTTGTATCTGACTCTCTGTGACTCCAGGGACTGTAGCCTGCCAGGCTCCTCTGTCCAGAACAGGCAGCCATTTCCTTCTCCAGGGGATCTTATCAACCCAGGGATCCAACCCGGGTCTCCTGCATTGCAGGCAGATTCTTTACTATCCGACCCACCAGGGAAGCCCACATCTATATATACATATAGCCCCTCTTTTTTGGGTTTCCTTTCCATTTAAATTTTAATGAATTCCAATGTATTTACTTTTTCTTTCATTTCTTGTTCTTTTGCTATCATATCCATGAAATCATTGCTGATTGCAATGCCATGATATTTTCGCCTAAGACTTTGGTAGATTTAGCTCTTACATTTAAGTCTTTGATCTATTTTGAGTTACTTTTAAAACTGAGGAGTAAGAGGAGGACCCAATTTCATCCTTTGCATGGGGATATTCATCAAACCAACACCATTTGATGAAGACTGCCCTTTAACCATTGAATGGTTTTGGCATCCTTGTAGAAAATTATTTGACCATATGTGCCTCCACGCACTGTCTTGAAACTTTATATGTCCCCGGTCCATTTGCCACATGATAGACCTTAAAATATTGTAGACAGCTATCGTGCCCCCAACTTATATGCATCAACCATCCTTTGATACAAGTCTCCCATTTTACCTACAGTGCCTAAGAGATACTTTTGAGGTTGAATAGGTGAATTCATTAATGAGTAAATATGACATGGTATAAACTTTCCTAATGTCCTTTGTTTCCCTACTTTGGGCATGCCCCAGTGTCCCAATGTCCTTAAAAATGTGGTTTCCTGAACTGGACACAAACTTTCATATGAGGATGAGCCATCTGTATGCCAAAGGTTGTCACCTCCTATTTTCAGAACACTCTGCTTCTCTTCAGGAGCAGAGAGTTTTTAGTATTTTTGGCAGATGTGTCTGTTCACTGTTGACTCATGCTGGGCTTATGATCTGTAAAAACACCCAACGATATATTAAAAGAACGTTTATTGCTGTTTCCCCCACTTAGTTATAAAAGAAAGGGACTTTGGAAAAACATAGAAAGGTTAAAAAAAAAGAAAAAGAAATCAATCATTAACATGTTTATCATTCATTCGACCTTCTTATCCATTTCTCTGTGTTTAAACTTTTTTAAAACAAAATTCAGATTATATATTTCATGTCGTTATGTGTTCTTCACATTCTTACTTCATAATGAGGCTATGTAACCTCATTTTTTGCTTAGTTGCTAAGTTGTGTCCAACTCTTTTGCGCCCCCATGGACTGTAGCTCACCGGGCTCCTCTGTCCATGGGATTTCCCAGGCAAGAATACTGGAGTGGGTTGCCCTTTCCTTCTCCAGGGGATCTTCCTGACCCAGGGATCGAACCCGTGTCTCCTGCATCACAGACAGTTTCTTTACTGCTGAGCTGCCATGGAATCCCAAGTAACATCATAATGACTATATAATAATTCTTTCATTTAGTCTGTATTTTACCTTAATACTCTTTTGTGTGATTTATGAACCATTTTGCTATTGTTGGACTTTTCCATTGTTTTCCCTATCTGCTATAAATAATGCTACAATGAGCATCTTGGTACACAACTCTTTTTTAATCCTCTGAATATAAGTTGGACTTCACAATTTATCCATCATTGAGCAGTATACATATAACCAATGCACATTTAATAAAAGATTTCAAGTTCTGCTTACATAGAAAATTCAAGATTCTGTGTGTTTTACACAAAACTATATAGTGTTTCCATCATTAGGAGCTGCTGTTTGCTGCTGGCTCACATGCCCCAGGCATATTTATCTATGAAGCCCTCGAGAGAGGTTTTATCAAATGCCCTTTCTGAGAACCAGTCATACTATGGCTGTGATAGTGCTTCTCAAACATTTTTTTCGCCCATGGCCTGCGCAATGCTTATTTATTCCACTTTTAAAATAAATCTATCAGCCAAGGGAATTTGGTAGAAAATCCCTCTGGAAATTCTGAGAGCTGTCTAGGGTGCCTGCCTACACAGCTTGAGAATCACTGGTCCCCTGATGGGATAATTTTTTTTGAAAAAATAAAAAGGACTATCTTCCAATGACTTGTTCTTAGTGAATTTGCATTGGTCCCTAGAGATCAAGGCACTAAAAGACCATCTATTCAATACTCAGTTTAGAATTTTTCCATGGAGGGGCATTAAGCTTCCTGACAGTGAGAATTATCACCTACTCTAATTACATCATAAGCACTGGTAAAACCTTATCTGGACTTTTACTTACTTTGGTAAATTCCCTTTTTGTTTAAGCCAATTTAAGTTTTTCTGTCTGCTGTTTGCAACCGAAAACATTCTAACTGAAGAAAGGAAACTAACCCTGAGATATTACTCACTGAAATTTAAATCGTAAAACAGCCAAGCGAAGTAGATGTTATTCTGCCAACTTATAGATGAGGAAACTGAGGTTCTGAGATAGCAAATGACCCATCATTCCAGGGAACTCAAGATTTGCCTTCAGGGGACTTCCTTGGTGGTCCAGTGGTAAGGACTCCACCTTCCATTACAGGGATCATGGGTTCAATCCCTGGTTGGGGAACTAAGATCCCATATGCTGAGGGGCAGCTAAGTCTGTGTGCCACAACTAGAGAAGCTTGTGTGCTGCGATGAAGAGCCACGCACTGCAGTGAAGACCTAGCACGCTCCCCCCCCCCCATCAAAAGATCTTAATTCAGATCCCAGTCTTACCTCCGTGCTCCTGTACTTTACGTGGCTCATCATCCCTGTCTTAACCACCGCGCCCGAATGTGTTCTACACTTCGTGATTGGAAGACATTGGATGGAGACTGACATGAAAACAGACCTTAAATAGCCTTCTTCTAGTCGTGCTTGTTCTTTTCAAAATGTTTAGTTATTTATGGCTGCTCTGGGTCTTTGCTGTGGCCCGTGGGCTCTTCGTTGCTGCGAGGGCGTTCTCGAGCTGTGGCAAGCAGAGGCTCCTCTCTAGCTGCAGCGCATGGGCCTGTCTGTGCAATGGCCTCTCTGGAGCTGGGCTCCAGAGCTTGGGCTCAGTAGTTGTGGCTCACGGACTTCATTGGATCTGACGAGGTGTCTCTTGTGTCCCCTGCACTGGCAGGCAGATTCCTAACCACTGGACCATCAGGGAAGTGACGTGCTTGTCCTTTAATGTAGCAAAGCATGTCCAGAGCTATTTTTCGTAGAACCCGAATGTTTCTCTGTGTGTTAATACGTATGCCACGGAAAACAAAAGCGTTCAGTGGTCACGTGACTTGGGAAATGCTATTCCATCGTGGCGTCACGGGTGAATTAGCATTTTAAAGGCTCTGATGAATCTTACAGTAAATAACCTGGTTGATTTCATTTAATCAGTATTTCTCAGACTTATTGGTCACAAAACCTTGAGTTGGAGGAACATTCATTAAGATTTTGGGGATACATCAATTGTTCATTGGAACAGAGTTTGGGAAATGCTGATGTAATGGACGAAACCCTGTGCTTGGTATCAGAGACTCCTTTGTCTAACTCTTAACAAAGTTTATTTATCTGAACTTTGATGTATCAGGGGAAAATAGACCAATAATCACATCCTGCCTGACACAGTACTATGAGAATTCAAAGAAAACAGAGGAGCCATAGTAGCTAACATCTACTATGTGTTTGTTCTGTACTTCAACACTAATACCTTAATTTATTTAATTCTCACTATTCCTGCATGGTAGATTTTGTCATTGTACATGGGGGAAATGATGTTCTGGAGGGTCTCGCAGTCTCTAAGTGGAAAAGCCAGGATTTGACCCCAGATAACATGGGTCCAGACCTGTAACCACTGCCCTGTCCTGCCTCTCATCTCTTATGCTCTGACAGTGACCAGGAGGCCCTTTGACAGCTCTTTGTGTATTTTCTAACCCCTGTTCCTTCTGCACTTCTTGCTTCTGCCTTGGAGTTCATTTTCCAAACTCCTACCCTGTACTGCAAGAGCTGCTGGAAATTCCACATTGGAACATCACGGTGTTTCCACCCAGGGTGTGGGCACGACCTCAAGACAACATGTTCTTACCTCAGGCTGTGGAGCAAGTGATGGAGGACGGAGTGCCGGGCACGGTGACAGACCTGGCACGCAGCCTGCGGGCACCACGGGCTGGCCAGCAGGAACGCTCTGGAGCCTGTGCGTGCTTCTCATTCTGGAACAGCTCTGAGCTGGCTTTTCAAGAACAAATGCCCACCAAATACTCTATTCCCTCCTCCCATCCCTCCCTCTCTTCCTTTCTTAATTTTTACTTTTTTAGTAGACAAAATTTATACAGGGTAAAAAAGTCAAACAGCCTCAAAGAATGTAGGATAGAAATTAAGTCTTCCTCCCAACCCTGCCTTGTGGCTCAGCTGGTAAAGAATCCACCTGCAATGTGGGAGACCTGGGTTCGATTCCTAGGTCGGGAAGATCCCCTGGAGAAGGGAAGGGCTACCCACCCCAGTATTCTGGCCTGGAGAATTCCACGGGTGGCATAGAGTCGGACACGACTGAGTGACTTTCCAACCCTGATTCTCTCCCACACCGTTTCCCTTCCCAGAGGCAACCACAGTGCCCATTCCTCTCCAAGATTCCTAAAGCGGGGAAGTGTTTGTGGAGGTATTGGTCCCTCACTGGTTTTCACAAGTCATGTGATATTATCACGTCTTGCTTTGTTTGCTCTTTATAACAGCTGCTGAAAACTCCATCAGTTTTCTTAATGCAACCTATTTCCTGCAGACTCATCTGGCCACATTGTCTGGCTTATTTGATCTTGCCCATGGTGTGTGCACAGTTTTCCTATTTTCGTTTTATTTTTTTAAAAAATCAAATCTAGTAAAAGTGTTTTGCTTTCCCATGATTCTCCATAGGCCCGAATACTGAATGTCTGTTTTACTTTTTAACTCTCTGTTCCTTCCTTCAGTTCGGTTCAGTTCAGTTCATTCGCTCAGTCGTGTCCGACTCTTTGCGACCCCATGAATCGCAGGCCTCCCTGTTCATCACCATCTCCTGGAGTTCACTCAGACTCGTGTCCATCGAGTCGGTGATGCCATCCAGCCATCTCATCCTCGGTCATCCCCTTCTCCTCCTGCCCCCAATCCCTCCCAGCATCAGAGTTTTTTCCAGTGAGTCAACTCTTCGCATGAGGTGGCCAAAGTACTGGAGTTTCAGCTTTAGCATCATTCCTTCCAAAGAAATCCCAGGGTTGATCTCCTTCAGAATGGACTGGTTGGATCTCCTTGCAGTCCAAGGGACTCTCAAGAGTCCTCTCCAACACCACAGTTCAAAAGCATCAATTCTTCAGCTCTCAGCCTTCTTCACAGTCCAACTCTCACATCCATACATGACCACAGGAAAAACCATAGCCTTGACTAGACAGACCTTAGTCGGCAAAGTAATGTCTCTGCTTTTGAATATGCTATCTAGATTGGTCATAACTTTTCTTCCAAGGAGTAAGTGTCTTTTAATTTCATGGCTGCAGTCACCATCTGCAGTGATTCTGGAGCCCCAAAAAATAAAGTCTGACACTGTTTCCACTGTTTCCCCATCTATTTTGCATGAAGTGATGGGACCGGATGCCATGATCTTCGTTTTCTGAATGTTGAGCTTTTAGGCCAACTTTTTCGCTCTCCTCTTTCATTTTCATCAAGAGGCTTTTTAGCTCCTCTTCACTTTCTGCCATAAGGGTGGTGTCATCTGTATATCTGAGGTTATTGATATTTCTCCTGGCAGTCTTGATTCCAGCTTGTGTTTCTTCCAGTCCAGCGTTTCTTATGATGTACTCTGCATAGAAGTTAAATAAGCAGGGTGACAATATACAGCCTTGACGTACTCCTTTTCCTATTTGGAACCAGTCTGTTGTTCCATGTCCCGTTCTAACTGTTGCTTCCTGACCTGCATACAGATTTCTCAAGAGGCAGGTCAGGTGGTTTGGTATTCCCATCTCTTTCAGAATTTTCCACAGTTTATTGTGATCCACACAGTCAAAGGCTTTGGCATAGTCAATAAAGCAGAAATAGATGTTTTTCTGGAACTCTCTTGCTTTTTCCATGATCCAGCGGATGTTGGCAATTTGATCTCTGGTTCCTCTGCCTTTTCTAGGTCCACAAAATTCCAGAGGTGTACACAGGCAACATGAAACGCATATTGTGGAAAATACTGTATTTCTTCTAATACACCTTGACCTAGTAGGATTGGGAAAGCTATACAATTCCAAATCATGTTCTGTAGGTGCAGGTATTGTTAAATTTGTTAGTAAGTCTACCACTTATAATTTATTTTCTTTCAACTTTCCTTAAATAAAAGGTAAACTTCTCTCTCTTGCAGTTTCTTCATATCTTCCCTGAGAAGAAAATAACCCCATTATTTGATTTTTGTCCATTCAGAAGCACAAATCACCAGTTCAAAGGGTATGGATTCTCTGTAAAACTTCAGTTTACCAAGGAAAGAAAAATCAAAGAACACCACTCAAGTACTTTCTTCAAAAATAAAAAAATTTCCTAAATAGAAAAAAAAAACAAAAAACACCTGCCTGAATATGATGGAAGGGGCAGCTTGAACCTGGACTTTATGAAGGGGAATGACTGGCCCCAGGTGCTGAAAGGAGGATGATATGCGTTTTCCTGCGTGGTTATCAAATCCCAATGTGACTGAATCTCTAAGGACAGGCTCTCTTCTCATCCTGAGCTCGCCTCGGAGGTGGGCACATCATAGTATAGTAATAAGAACTGGGATCCTTACAACACTTGGGTGGAGAGATGGAGAATAGGTGTTCCCCTACACACCAGCTTAATAAAGATCCCCAACCCCATTTCCAATCAGTACTTAGCTCCCTACTCCCCTCAGTCTCACCCACTGGCTCTTCCTCTCAGGTTCTCTCTTCCCTTTCTAGAGCAATTTGTCTCTTCCCCTTTGCACCCTCACACCTCCTGCCTCAACCTGCACAGCAACGCTTCTCAAAGTGTGGTCTCCGGATCTTCTGGGTCAGATTCACATGCCAGACTACTAACAAGGCCATCCAGGACCTGAAAGAAGTAGAAACTGGGGGAGGAGGGGCCAGGAATAGGCAAACTCTCAGCTCATTTACAGTTGTCCTAAAGTCTGAAGACTGGATGTCGAGAGTTGCCTTTGACACCGTCGGTTGGATCTAGCTCTCTGGAGCCAGGTGGATGGGCTCAAGTGGTGCGAAGCATGGTGGCCTGTGCCTATAGATGCAAAGATCTTGGCATGCTTGAGTCAGCAAGGGGCCGGAGTGTGACCACTCTAATACTGAGTTCAGTCTCTGGGATGAAAGAAGAACCCCCCCCCATAATGTGCTTTGCATATGGTAGACCTGAAGTGAAGTGAAAGTTGCTCACTTGTGTCTGACTCTTTGCAACCCCCTGGACAGTGTAGTCCATGGGATTCTCCAGGCCAGAATACTGGAGTGGGTAGCCTTTCCCTTCTCCAGGGGATCTTCCCAACCCAGGGATCAAACCCAGGTCTCTCGCATTGTGGGAGGATTCTTTACCTGTTGAGCCACAAAGGAGGCCCAACAATACTGGAGTGGGTGGCCATTCCCTTCTCCAGTGTATCTTCTGGACTCAGGAATCGAACCAAGGTCTCCTGAATTGCAGATGAATTCTTTACCAACTGAACTATCAGGGAAGCCCTGCCTGAAGACCAGTACTTTTTCCCTTTTAAAATTGAAGAGAAGTTATATGCAGTAAAATGCACAAAATTACACTAAGCAGCTTGATGGGTTTTTGCATAATGACACACCAGTGGAATCTCCACCCTGACCCCATCAAGGGACGGAGCACAGGGTCCCTCTTGCTTCCTTCCTCACATCCACACAGAGGTAATCACTGGCTTGACCTCCATCACCAGAGATTAATTTTGCCTGCTTCTGAACCATATCTAAATAGAATCATACAGGGTGCACTTGTATTTGGCTTCTTTCACTCAACATTTTGTCTGTGAGAATCACTCAGGCTTTTGCATGTATTAGAGAGTCGGTCTTTGTCAAAAAGACCTGCTGTGTATCAGGGGTCAGCAAACTTTCTGTAAAAGGTAAGATAATAAGCATTTTCAGCTACACAGACTATATAAGTCTCTGCTGCTGCTGCTGCTGCTGCTAAGTCGCTTCAGTCGTGTCTGACGCTGTGCGACCCCATAGACAGCAGCCCACCAGGCTCCACCGTCCCTGGGATTCTCCAGGCAAGAACACTGGAGTGGGTTGCCATTTCCTTCTCCAGTGCATGAAAGTGAAAAGTGAAAGTGAAGTCACTGAGTCGTGTCCAACTCTCAGCGACCCCGTGGACTGCAGCCCACCAGGCTTCTCCATCCATGGGATTTTCCAGGCAAGAGTACTGGAGTGGGGTGCTGTTGCCTTCTCCAAGTCTCTGATACAGGTACTCAACTCCACCATTGGGGTCAGTATGTTGTGGTAGCTCCTTGTGGATTTGTGTTTCTTTGGTGACTAATGATGTTGAGCACCTTTTAAAATGCTGCTGTTTTGGGCCATGTGAATATTCTCTTTTGTGAAGTAAAAATTTTCAGCTGTTCCTAATAATTGAATCATTTGTCTTTTTCTTGTTGACTTTTAGAAGCTTGTTATATATTTGGGATGTGTGTGCGTGTGTGCTAAGTTGCGCAGGCGTGTCCGACTCTTTGTGATTTTATAAACTATGGCCCGCCAGGCTCCTCTGTGCATGGGATGCTCCAGGCAAGAATACTGGAGTGGGTTGCCATGCCCTCCTCTAGGGGATCTTCCTGACCCAGGGATCGAACCTGCATCTCTTATGTCTCCTGCATTGGCAGGTGAATTCTTTATCACCAGTGCCACCTGGGAAGCCCATATTCGGGATACAAAAATATATAAAATATGTTGTTACTTATAAGTATGGCAAATATCTTTTAGATTATGGCTAATTTTTTACCTTCTTAATCATATGTTTTTGATGAACAGGAGTTTTTAATTTCAATGAGGTCTAATTTATTAACTTTCCTTTTATAGCTAGAACTTTTTGCACTCTGCTTAAGAAATCTTTGCTTACCCCTTGGTCAAGAAGATTTCATACTATGTTTTCTTCTAGAAGCTTTATTGTTTTACCTTTTCATGTCTAGGCCTGCAATTCATTTTGAATTAAATTTTGTGTTTAATGTGATGTAGGGCCCAAAATTCTTTATATTCATTCCCTATGGAAACCCAACTGTTCCAGTTCAAGTTAGTGAAAAGTCTATATTTTCCACCCAAAGTAGGAGGGGTGCACTTAATCTTAGATGTTGTCTTTAAAAGGGATCTGGATCCGTAGGGTGTTAAAATCTGAGAGGGTCTCTGAACTATGCCTCAGAAGAAAGAGATGAAAGGGCAGGGAGTCTGGATGCTCTGAGCTGAAATAGTATGGAGCCATCAACTCTAAGATGGATGTGACATATAAGGGGAAAAGTTTGGTTCTTTCCATTTCTAAAATTCTGTCTCCATAATGCTTAGAAGGATGTTGTACCAGGCCAGATTTTTTAGGTGTTGCTGGCAAAACAAGATTTCCAAGAAATTACCCTTGGAGAAAAGAACCCGGCTTTGCATTTTACAATGTTTTCATTACTCTTCACTTTGCCCAGGCTAAATGTTTGCTTTCAGAGAAGAACAGGCTTTAAACACTGAAAGATTAACCAGTACTGGCAGCAGCAGTAACCAAGGAAACTCCTGAGTATTTTGAGACCCAAAACTGTTTATTTCTGTAAGTGAAAGCGAAAGAGTGTCCGGGCTCAGGTTATGCACACATCAGACTGAGGACTAATGTTTTCCAGACAGATGACTACTGTCCAGAGTGTTCCTGGCTTCCTCCCCAGGGCCTTCCCCCTGGCTACGTGAGCCCCAGCAGCCACCCTGCCATCTGCAAGGAACAAGAAAGCTGCTATTGTAGACTTCACTCTGACACTCCGAGGAAAGGGCCCACAGGCCCTTGTTATTTCTCACCATTTCCAAAGTGTATGGGGTTTGGACTTGGCTGGTGGGCAGAGCCGGGGAGCAGACCTGGGGGTGAGAGCTATGACCCTTGAGTTGACGCTGGAAGAGTAGTTCTTCCCTGACTAGTAGTTTATACCTGAGAGTCTGCAGGTGCAAGTGCAACAGGGATAAGTCACCTTTGGATCAGTGGGCTCCGCTAACCCAGGATTGTTCTTCCTTTTTTTTTTAAACTTAAATTTTTCTTCTTTATTGACAAGAGGTGTTGCCTGGCCCAATTTTTCTTTAGTTTGAAGAAAGGGCTTATATTTTTCACCTCCTGATTGGTATAGACTATGTACAGTTTAAATCTGTGCAGTGTTTATGAAATATTCCTATTGCTCAAAGTCAGAGCTATACAAAAGGCATATGACTGGCAGGCCATCCTGGACTGGTTTCAGGGGAGACTGCAGGCTGGACCAGGAAGAACCAACGTGAGACCATCAGAGATTTACTGAGACACTGGGAAGAGTCAGGGTCATTCTTGAGACTCACTTTCCTTGGAAGGAGATAGTTAATAAATTATTAACAAATAATTTATTCTCTGCCAGATGAATCAGTGCATTCATCCAACAAATATTTATCGAGGCAGGCATGATGCTAGGCATGGGGTATATACATACATCAATGAACAGAAGAGACAAAAATTCTTGCTCTCACGGGCCCTTCACTCTAGTGGGGAGAAATAGACAATGAACAAACAAATTAGTAAATTATATAGGATATGAAGTTAAGTTCTGGGGGAGATGGATAGAGCAGGGAAGGGGGGATCAGGAAGGTCAGGGTTGGGGAAGGGATGTACTTTTAAACGGGTAGCAAAGTGGGCCTCAGTGAAAAGGGACATATGAACCAAGAATTGAAGGTGGGGAGGAAGGGAGTCATGGGGTTATCTGGAGGAAAAGCTGTTATGCAAGGCTTTGACTCACCCTCAAATCAGCTGAATTCTAAATCCAAAGCTCCCCTGACCCCCACTCCCTTCCTTTCTCCTTCCTTCCCTTTCACATACACTAATTGAGTGCCTTCTGTATTCTAGAGTCTCTCACCCCCTACAGCTCTCCTCTCACTGAGAAACAAAGGACAGATGAGCTCAGCTGCTAAGAGCTCCTCCCCAGGCCTCTTCAAACAGAACTTGGACATTTTCAGAAATGCCCCCAGGATGGCAGGATGGGGCTTCCCTTGTAGTTCAGATGGTACCTGAGTCTGAGTCTGCCTGTAATGCAGAGGATCCGGGTTCAATCCCTGGGTTGGGAAGATCCCCTGGAGAAGGGAATGGCAACCCACTCCAGTATTCTGGCCTGGAGAATTCCATGGACAGACCAGGGGTCACAAAGAGTCGGGCACAACTGAGTGACGTTCACCCACCTACTCACTCACTCATAGCAGGACAGATGGGAATTTAGTGATGGATTCTCTCTTTAATATTGGAACCTCATAGATGCCCCCAGAATGAAATTAAATTGGTAATACGTTCACTCCAGCAATTGTTATTTCATTCCAACTAGCCTTTATCTTCTGAGGCCTTTGATGGGCATTTTAATTAAATCATGAAGAGCCCTTTGTCTTCTGAGAAGAAGGATGGAAGCATCCCCCATCCCACCACCTCCCTCCTGCCGTGACCGCTGAGGAATGTGCCTTGCTCTCAGCTGGGTGTCAGGATGGCAGGACCCAGCAGTGGACATGGTCTCCACCCGACCCCCAATCCCAGGTTCAGAGTAGCAATAGTAACTTGTGGATGGAGCGGTTGCCAGACCCTGGGTACTTGATGAACACTGGTGAAAACAAGTGCTCCCAAATCCTGTATGTCTATGTGTCTCCCTGTTGTAAACAGCTGTGACCCTCTTCAACTGCACCCTGCAGCTTTATGGTTTCCCTGACCTGACTGATCAGAGTTCTTTGCTGCTCTGCTGTGAATGTCCTTGCCTGGAGTGGGTCATTTCTCCATTCATTCATGCATTTCTTTTTTCCATTTTGCAGACATTCATTCATTTCTACCTTCCTGTTCTACAGGCATTTCAACCTCGAGTTCCTGACCTTTCCCTACCCCTAGCTCAGCTCCTCCTCCATCTTCCTGGCTCAGCAAGTGGCATCTCTGCTCCTCAGTCACAGCAGCTTTCTAGGAGTCACCCCGACCCCTGCGCCCCCTCATCCTCCATGGCCACCTGGTGTTTCCATACCCAAAGGTTCCAGTCCTACCTCTGCCACTCACTATCTGTGTGGTCTTGGGGAAGCTGGTTTAACCTCTCTGCGCCTTTCCCCGTTGTCACATGGAGATAATGTCACTACCTCGGGGCTGTTTGGAGAGGACAGGAGTTCATATACATAAAGAACAGCATCTGGAACTTAGGAAGAACTAGACACGTGTTCACCACAGAGATGATGCTGTTGTCTGTGTTCTTATCCTTTAACCAGATGGTGAAAGTGAAGTTGCTCAGTCGTGTCCAACTCTTTGCGACCCCATGGACACTAGGCTCCTCCGTCCATGGGATTTTCTAGGCAAGAGTACTGGAGTGGGTTGCCATTTCCTTCTCCAGGGAACTTCCCGACCCAGGGATCGATCCCAGGTCTCCCACATTGTAGACAGACGCTTTCTGTCTGAGCCACCACTTGATCTTAGCCAAAACCAGATGGTAGTTCATAATATTGTCATGGTTTTCATGTTGGGCATTTTAATTTAAATGCATGAAATCTTACATTAAAATATAACAAAAGAAAAAGGTTAATCTTCTAAAAATTTATTTTATTTATTTCTTTATGAGTGCGGTGGGTCTCCGTTGCTGCTCGGGCTGTCTCTAGTTGTGATGAGTGGGGGATACTCTTCTTTGAGGTGTGCCGGCTTCTCATTGCAGTGGCTTCTCTTGTTGCGGAGCCTGGGCTCCAGGGCACACATCGTGGTGTGTGAGTTCAGTAGTTGCGGCTTATGGGCTCCAATAAAGGGGTTAGTAGCAGTGGCCCACAGGCTTAGTCTCCCCATGGCATGTGGGATATTCCCAGATCAGAGTTCAAATCGGTGCCCTGCACTGATAGGCAAGTTCTTAACCGCTGAATCACCAGGGCTTCAGGGAAGTCCCCAAAAATAATAATCTCAACTGAAGACATGAGGAAGTAAAAGAATAATGATATGGAAAAGAGTTCACAGATATTATTGTTGAGCAAAAGCAAAAGACATGTTCTAGAACAGTATGATGACATGGCCTCATTTTTGTAAAAAAGAAAATGTATGTGTATGTGTGTGTATGAAAAGAAGAACAAGCCCAAATGTTAGTGAGTGTACCTCCCCTCTCAGTGGTAGCATCACGCAGGGTTTTCACTGCCATTTTTTTGCTCTTTGTTTTCCTATGAGAAACTCATTTTTAAAAGTTAGTCAAAATAAAAGCAAGCAATTGCCATGTCCTTCGGTGGTTCCCTCACCTACAGGACTAGTTGTCTGCACTCCTTGGTGTGGCATCCTGGAGACATGGGATCTGATCCTTCTATGATCCAGTCACTCCCTCCACCCCTTACCCCACATGCTCCTCTCCAGCAGTAATGAGCTGCTTTGCACATAGTATGTCTTTTGCCTAGAATCCTTTGGATGTGTTCTTCAAAACCCTGCTTAGTGATCCATAAAAAAGCAAAATCAATAACACTTGCTTTGTAAGAGCACTTTAAAGAAATTGAAAAGACTGGGAGACCATATTGGTAAACTATGTGTCTGGAAAATAATTTGTGCTCAGAGTATGTAAAGAATTTACAAAACTCAACAGGAAGAAAACAAACACCAAATTTTTAAAAAGAGCAAAAGACTTGAACAGACACTTAACCAAAGAAGATATGCAAATGACAAATAGGCACGCAAAAAGATGCTCAGCACCATTAGTCACTGCTGCTGCTACTGCTGCTAAGTCACTTCAGTCGACTCTGTGCGACCCCAGAGACGGCAGCCCACCACGCTTCCCCGTCCCTGGGATTCTCTAGGCAAGAACACTGGAGTGGGTTGCCATTTCCTTCTCCAATGCATGAAAGTGAAGTCGCTCAGTCATGTCCGACTCCTAGCGACCCCATGGACTGCAGCCTACCAGGCTCCTCCGTCCATGGGATTTGCTAGGCAAGAGTACTGGAATGGGCTGCCATTGCCTTCTCCTATAACCTGTTAAACGGAGCAGACAAAAGTCCGACAATCATAAGGACTGGCTAGTGTGTAGAGCAACTGCTGCTGCTGCTGCTGCTAAGTCGCTTCAGTCATGTCCAACTTTGTGCGACCCCATAGACGGCAGCCCACCAGGCTTCCCCATCCCTGGGGTTCTCCAGGCAAGAACACTGGAGTGGGTTGCCATTTCCTTTTCCTAGAACTCTCATTATTGTTGGTAGAAATGTGATTTGGTATAACCATTCTGGGTCTGTTTGTTTGTTTAGAAAGAGGTGACAAGCTGTTTACATTTATTTAGTTATTTATTTATGCCACATCACAGCAGGTGGTATCTTAATTCCCTGACCAGGGATTGAACCCATGCGCCTTGTTGTGGAAGTGCAGACACTGGACCAACAGAGAATTCTTAATATGGTCATTCTGGAAAACAGTTTGGCAGTTTCTCATACTCTTCCTACAAGACCCAGTAATTCCACTTCTAGGCATGTAACCTAGAGAAACAAAACTTATGTTCATGCAAGAAGCTACACACAAATGATTGCAGCAGCTCTCCCCATAACTGTCAAATCTTAACCACCCAGTATCTTTCAGTGGATGAATTATTAGACTGTCATTTGTCCATACAGTGGCTTCCTCTTCTGCAACAGAACAGAACAAACCATGAATGGTGCTTAAAGGCATTATGTTGGGTGAAATACCTCAGTTTCAAATATTACACACTTTATAATTCCATTTATGTGACAATCTATAAAAGACAAAACTTCTCTCCATAGGGACGGAGAACATAACAGTTCCAGGGGTTGGGATTGGGAGTATGGTGTGTTTGGCGGGGTGATGGGACTATTCTGTATCCTGAATATGGTGGTGGCCACATGGATTTATACAAGTATTAACACTCATATATATGTGCATCAGAAGAAAGAAAAACCAATGCGAATTCAAACACAAAGCTCTGTTCAGGAATTACCTGCCCTGGAGATCCTCCCTCATTCTTCCCGGCTCTTGGATTCATCACTCTGAGCTACAATAGGGAAGACGGGAAGACGCGGGTCTTCAGGCAGACTGCAGACCTAGCGCGTGGGAAGTGGAGTTAAGCTGAGAAGCGCACTGAAGGTATGGTTGACCTGAAATCAATACACTGCCAGATATTTCTCCAGCAAAGATGGGTTTTTTAAAAAAAATTTTTTTAAGATGGGTTTATTTGGGATCAGCAGAGAATTGCAATTTGGGGTCCAAGAGCCGTGTGCAAGTCTCTGCAAGGCAAGGGAAGAAGACTGCTTTTATAGAGGGCAAAGGAAGCTGGGAAGTCTGTGCAGACAAGGCATCTGTGGCTTTCCTTGGCTGAGTGCTTGCCAGGAAAGAAGAGGAGTCTTTCTTCTTCCTTCTGGGCTCTGCTAGATGCACAGGTCAGAGGAGCTCTGCTGTGTGATCTCCCAAGTCAGTTTAATTGAGGTTTCTGTTCATTTTTAACTGTTCAACAAGTCAGGTGGTAGATGCTGTGTAATTTCGGGCAAGCATTTGACTTCTCCAGCTTCATAGTGAGAAAGTCCATGTCTCCATATTACCCAGGGAGGACAGGTGGGTGCACCAGGCAATCATAAAATTGGCCCTCATTAAAGTCACTTAATCGGAGAAGGCAATGGCACCCCACTCCAGTACTCTTGCCTGGAAAATCCCATGGATGGGGAAGCCTCGTGGGCTGCTGTCTATGGGGTTGTACAGAGTCAGACACAACTGAAGCAATTTAGCAGCAGCAGCAGCAAAGTCACTTAGCAGGCCATGAAAGGTTGATTGCTTTCCAACAGGAACTTCAGCAAAACCATCTGTTCCAGAGCCCTGGAAGATGCAGAGTCAGGGTACTTTCCAGCATCGAGCCTTATCATCATCTAGCTCCTCTCCTTCCTCAGTCCCTGATAAACAGTTTGCTTCCATTTTTACCGTGAAATAGGAAACTTTCTCAATAAAGCAGTAATACCCGTGTTAGGCTTTGTTAGGGAGCTGCAAAAACGCAAGCCTCTCATATAGGCTTCTTTGGGGAATAAAGAGTTTACTGGAGAATATTCTGGGCAATAAGGAAGCTAGGTCACATAGCCAGAGTCACAAAGCCTGGGGGAGAGTTTGGGACCCGGAAGGTGGTCATGTCCAGTGCCTGGGCTTCCTCCACCCTGCCCGTCTGGGGCGTCCTGCAGTCTGTCCTCTGCTCCCCACCCCAGACTTCTGTTTACTGGTGGCTTCCTCCGCCCTCTGCCTCCCACCCTCTCTCTTCTTTCTGGGGGTCTTTTGGAGGTCTACACTACTGTCAACTGCTGTTCCTCTGTCTCCAGTTCAAATACTCAAAGTCAGAGGGTCCACCTCTGAGGCCACTGGCTGCCCCAGGGTGAGGTGCCCACCCTTGTTCAATGGACCGGGAGGGGCACATGGTACACAGCAAGGAAATAGGTCCAGGAAATTCCTCAGGAGTGTCTGGGCCAGAGCAGATGTCCCAATGCTTCTAGGAGTCTCTCCAGCTGAGAATTAGGTATTAATGAGAAAACAACACAGAATTACAGGCAAAACAGGCTTCCCTGGTGGCTCAGACGGTAAGGGATCCGCCTGCAATGTGGAAGACCCAGGTTCGATCCCAGGGTCGGGAAGAGCCCCTGGAGAAGGGAATGGCTACCCGCTTTAATATTCTTGCCTGGAGAATCCCATGGACAGAGGAGCCTGATGGGCTATAGTCCCTGGGGTCACAAAGAGTCAAACATGACTGAGTGGCTGTTTTTTTTTTTTTTTTTTTTTTCACAGACAAAACAGGGACAAATCCAAGCTGCAGTCACAAAGCTGCTCCTCTCTGAGTGTACTTTCTCCATCTCTCTCCACCCAGTACAGGCTGCAGTTTTCTCTTCTGGTCAAACTAAGAGCATACGTTTCCCCCACATGCACCTTTACTTTCTTGAACAGGGTCCACCAGATCACCTGGACCAGAAGCCCCAAGAGGCTTGTGGCCTCATGTTACACAGAACCAGGGAACCGGCTCACCGGGAGCCATTCAGATGAGCCAAGAATTCCCCCCAGCCGGGTCAGGCTCTAACGACACTCCAAGGCCTTTCTGTGTGAGTGACACCCTCTGGCCGGGGCTTCCTGTAAACCTCTGCCCAGGTTTCCCGTAAACTGGACACAACCTTCTGATGCGTGCTACAGCCTCTGGAAGACAGCTAAAGTGGGAAGAAGCCATGGCTGCCACCGCCCTCAGGCACTTCAGCAAATTCTCTGAATCTCTCTTGACCTTTACACTGCCCCAACCAACAAATTACTTAGGCGACATAGAAACTACCCAACAGAGAGCTCACCTTATATTGGTCCAGAAACAGTAAATATGGGTCATTGCTCTGACCACGCCCTTCTCCTGAGCTAGGACAGGTACAGCTACTTTTTCCTGCTGAGCCTTAAAGTACAGAACCTTAAACTCACTCCTGCCGAGAGGCTCCGAATCGTTATTATTTATCTGTTAAGTTGGGCACAACAGACAACCCATATGCCATCCTAGATCTTGGCGTTCGATCACCCTTTCATGAGGCTGGCCTGTAGACCTGCAGTTGAGTTTGAATCAGCACCACTCAGGTGCTCCCCACCCCAACACCCACCCCCACCCCCACTGCGCCCCCAACCAATGCCCTTCAAGGGCTTACATAGAAGACTCAGAGATCTGAAAATCCGGAGAGTTTGAGGACAGAAATGACTGAGAGGACGTGCCCTGTGGAGGCCTGTGATAATCCTCCCAGGATTGTCTGCACTGCCCGCCTACTCCACAACTGCCAGCTGCCCCCGCTGCTGCTCCCTGCTATCTGTAAACCTCCGGTCTTTCCCCTACCCTTTCCACCGCCCCTCTCTTCTCAAACTCTTGTCCAGCAGTTAACCAGTGAAGTGACATTTATGCATGAATGGGGCAGACTTCTGAGAAAACAGTCTGGAAAAAGGCACCGCCCACTCTGTGCCCTTTGTGGACAGTTTACGTGCATCGCTTCATCCTACAGTCATTCCACATGCTGAGCTTTATTTTCATTTCCCAGAAGAGGAAACCAAGGCCCAGAAGGGTTACAGAGCTAGCCCCACCCAGAAACAGGTCCCATTCAGAGCCATGCTGTAAGCCACCCAGGATGGAGGAAGCTTTGGGGTGTCTGGAGCCACAGGTGGGGGCAGGCTGCAGATTGCTGTGTCTCCACTTAGTGCAGGCCCCCAGGCTCTCCCACCAAAAGCAGATCTAGGAGCTCAGGGACTGACACCTACTTTTACATGTCCATTCATCCGTCCATTGGCCAGCCACTCATTCATTCATCAGAAGTCCATTGACTACTGCACACCCACTAGGAAGTGATTGTATAATGAAAAAGGCAATAGTTGACACGCAAGGGTTGAATAGAGAAATAGGAACCCTCATACACTGCTGGTGGGAACATAAAATGGAGCAGCCCCTTTGGAAAATATTAGGGCAGTTCCTCCACAAGTTAAACAATAAAAAAAAAGTTAACCGTGAAGTTCTCCTGTGACCTAGCAATTCCACTCCTGTATATATACCCAAGAGAACTGAAAATATTTTTTCATACGAAACTGTGTTCACATATTCATAGCAGCATTATTCATAATATCTAAACAATGAAGTCAAGTTAAATGCCCATCAACTGATGAATGGATAAGCAAAATGTGCTATGTCCATACAATGGAATATTATTCAGTCATAAAAATGAATGAGGTACGGACACATGCTACGACATGAAAAAACCCTGAAAATGTTATGCTAAGTGAAAGTAATGCTCAAAATTCTCCAAGCTAATCTTCAACAGTATGTGAAATGAGAATTTCCAGATGTTCAAGTACATTTAGAAAAGGCAGAGGAACCAGAGATCAAATTGCCAACATCCATTGGATCGTAGAAGAAGCCAGAGAATTCCAGAGAAACATCTACTTTTGTTTCATTGACTGTGCAAAAGCCTTTGACTGTGTGGATCACAACAAACTGTGGAAAATTCTTCAAGAGATGGGAATATCAGACCACCTTACCTGCCTCCTGAGAAATCTGTTTGCAGGTCAAGAAGCAACACTTAGAACCAGACATGGAAAAACAGACTGGTTCCAAATCGGGAAAGGAGTACATCAAGGCTGTATATTGTCACCTTACTTATTTAACTTATATGCAGAGTACATTATGTGAAATGCTGGACTGGATGAAACACAAGCTGGAATCAAGATTGCCGGGAGAAATATCAATAACCTCAGATATGCAGATGACACCGTCCTTATAGCAGAAAGCAAAGAGGAGCTAAAGAGCCTCTTGATGAAAGTGAAAGAGGAAAGTGAAAAAGCTGGCTTAAAATTCAACATTCAAAAAACTAAGATCACGGCATCCGGTCCCATCACTTCATGGCAAATAGATGGGGAAACAATGGAAACAGTGACGGATTTTGTTTTCTTGGGCTCCAAAATCACTGCAGATGGTGACTGCAGCCATGAAATTAAGACACTTGCTCCTTGGAAGAAAAGTTAGGACAAACATAGCATTAAAAAGCAGAGACATTACTTTACCAACAAAGGTCTGTATAGTCAAACCTATTGTTTTTCCAGTAATCATGTATGGATGTGAGAGTTGGACCATAAAGAAAGCTGAGCACCAAAGAATTGATCCTTTTGAACAGCGGTGCTGGAGAAGACCCTTGAGAGTCCCTTGGACAGCAAGGAGATCTAACCAATCAATGGGAACCAGTCCTGAATATTCATTGGAAGGACTGATGTTAAACTGAAGCTCAAATACTTTGGCCACCTGATGCGAAGAACTCACTCATTGCAAAAGACCCTGATACTGGGAAAAATTGAAGACAGGAGAAGGGGACGACAGAGGATGAGATGGTTGTATGACATCACCGACTCGATGGACATGCATTTGAGCAAGCTCCGGGAGTTGGTGATGGACAGGGAAGTCTGGTGTGCTGCAGTCCATGGGGTTGCAAAGAGTCAGACATGACTAAGTGACTGAACTGAACTGAAGTGAAAGAAGCCAGACACAAAGGTCACATATTCCATATATATAAAATATCCAGAATAGGCAAGTCCATAGCGACAAAGGGCAGACTAGCAGTTGCCTCGGGCTGGGAGGGAGGAGGAGTGGGGCAGAGACGCTAATGGGTATGGAGTTTCTTTTGGGGGTGATGGAAATGTTCTGGAATTAGGTTCTGCTGATGGTTACACAGCCTTGTGAATATAAACCCCACTGAACTGTACAGATTTAAAGGGTGGATTTTATGATGTGTGAATCATGTCTCAATTAGAAATTTTATTGACACATCTACTATCTGTCTGGCAAAGTGCTGGTGCCGCAGAGATGTGTGAGATGTTGCCTTGGCCTTCAGGAGCTTGCAGCTCATAGAGGGACAAATGAGTGAGTCCACAACTAAAAGACTGGGATTAATGTTGAGGTGGAGGGGAACCCAGGGAAGCCTGGGGATGAAAGGTCAGGAGTACTTTTTAGAGATGACAGCATCATGAAGTGGAGCAGAGTCTGAGAAGGGTGGGGATGGGGAGCTGCCGGGAAGGATATTCCAAGCAGAGAGAATAACTTATACAAAGGTGTGGCTGGCTGGGGAGCTCCCAGGAGAAGGGGAGAACGTTGAAATAGGGACCAGGATGAGGCAGGACAACTCCGAGTGTCAGATACCTAAGGCCAAAGTTCCCTCCTACAGTAACATGAGAGGAACGTTCCCTGGGCAGGAGGAAATAAAGCATCAACTCTGGGATTTCCCCAGTCGTCTAGTGGCTAAGAATCCACATTCCCAATGCAGGGGACCCAGGTTTGACCCTCGGTCAGGGAACTAGATCCTCTGTGCTGCAACTAGAGATCCTGAATGCCACAATGAAGACCCACCCAGTGAAGCCCAATAGAAAATAAATAAACATTTTAAAAAACCCAAAGCATCAACCTACTCTGAAAGAACCTTTCCAGGTTCTGATTTACATACACATCGAACAAACTGCCTGTGCCCCCTGCCCCACCCTCGTTGTTGTAGGGAAAATACAAAGAAGGGTAAACAAGAAAGCAACTAGCACCTTTATTTCTACCACTTTTAATATTTTTTCTCATGTCTTTTTATGCTTTTATTTTACTTGATGGGGGTGATTCTACACTATAATCTGATGTTTTTACTGATACCATAAACATTATTCCTTGTCATAAAATATTCTTAAAATACTTCATGTCTTCGTGTAGTGGTCCACCATAACCCTGGCCCCTAGAGTTGGACCAGGGTGCCTTTCCTGAATGATGATCATTTAGGTTGTTTCTGAGCCTTATGTGCAATGATGCCCTGAACATCTTTGTGGCCTGCGTCTGGAGTCACTGGCACTGGTTATTGCCGTGCTCTGCTTTCTTGGAGGGCATTCCACTCGACAAGGGAACTCTCCCAAGAGCACCCGAGACAAGATGTGCTTGAGTTGGGGAGTCTCAGAAAAACCCAGATATCAGAGCTGGAAAGGCTGCAGAGAACCTTAATTGAGAAAACAGAGACCCAGCAGGCTCACGGGGCCCGACAAAAGATGCACAGCTCTTTAGGGGAGGACCCAAGACAATGCGCTCACCCAAGCTGGTGAGAAGGTATTTAGACCTTCTCTTTGGATCAGCACCCAAGAGCCTCAGAGGCTGAAGTGGGGGAGAAAGTGACCAGACACTTGTCTTCCATTTGACTTAACCCTAGCCCATTTGCAGCAGCACAGCTGCTGCTCTGCCCGCATCCTTCATGGCAGTGCGTCCAGCCTTGGCATCTCTGTGCCTGTGGGCTTTTCCAGAGCCAAGGAAGGCTACCCTCCCCATAGCAGGCTTTGGGGAGTTAATGCCCCTACTCTGCTCCTGGAAGTGATGCTCTAGAATTGTCGGGCAAACAGTCAGAAGTCTCGTACCTTGGGTGAGGTCTGGGTTTTACCTAGGTTTCTCTGTGGGGTTGAACTCCAGTTGCCTGTTGCGGTTACTAGCTTAGAATTGCACACTTGATGGCTACCTGTCCTTCCTTGCTCCCCTACTGATGTCCTCTGCACAGAATCAAGGTACTAATTGCACCTTAATCTTTGACCTTTGAAGTACCACACCTCAGGACTTGCCCTGATGTCACGCCAAGTATTAATCCTCAACCCGAGAAGCAGTGAAGAAGGGCAGAAAAGGGACGATGTTCTGGGAAGCATCAACACGAAACTGGGCCCTTAAAGAAAATTCCTGGCTGACCCGCCCCCAAGAGCTGGTCAGGTCATCACCCACTGTGCCCAGCCTACCAGTGAAGTGCCAGGCTTGTGCCAGCCAGCGTGAGTCATACTCCAGGGACTCAGCGATCAAAGCCGTCCAAATCCTGGTCCATCCTAGGTCTGTCCACCTTAGGTAACAACCGGGTCATTTCCAGCAAAAATCCCTCAGTTTCCGTCAACTCCAAGTCGGTCAAGGGGGTATACACTCAGGAGACCTTGTGTGGCGCACGCCCTCCAGTGGTTAGTCAGCAAATGACAAGGGAGGGGCTCAGGGCCAGCGGCCTTGCATGAGACCTAGGGTATCGGAACTGGAGGATCCTTGGAGAGCTTCTTCCCTTTGCCTTCCTTTGTGAGGTGAGGGGCACGAAACCTAAATAGGACAAGCGACATCACAGGTCACACACAGGCACACGTGCAGAGAAAGAACCAAAGTCACACATCTTCTCGTGGATGCTCCTTGCAGTTTTCTTGCATCCCACCTTCATAATTTTTGTCACACCTGCATACTACCTACATTATTATTTGCTCCGATATTTTCCCCTTAAACCTACTCCTCTTTTAACTTAAATAAATGTAATTCTCAAATCCATTTTTGTCATTTCCCACACATGAAATGTCAGTAAATGGTCATAGACAGTAAACACATTGATAAATATCTCAACTATTAAAATTAAAAAAGGTTACTCCACGTACATGCTAAGTCATTCAGTCATGTCTGACTCTTTGTGACCTCGTGGACTGTAGCCCACCAGGCTCCTCTGTCCATGGGATTCTCCAGGCAGGAATACTGAAGTGGGTTGCCATGCCCTCCTCCAAGGGATCTTCCTGGCCCAGGGATCCAACCTGCATCTCTTGAGTCTCCTGCATTGGCAGGCGGGTTCTTTACCACTAGCACCACCTACCACCCCAAGTCTCCTCTGGATTGGTCACGTTTTGGGAAACTTGTCATTTGAAAAAGAGACCCCAGGTCATGCAGATATGGACCTTTAGCATCACCAGTAAGGGCATCTACTGAGCATCTGAGAGTGCAGAGTGCTGAGGTTATTCGTGGGGAAGAGCGCATCCATGTCATCATCTCAAAGGGTAGGGGAGGTGGTACCAGAGAGCCTGGGGAAGGAGGAGGAGAAGGGCCTGATGTAGCTGCCAGGAAGGTCAGGGGCCTGCTGGCCTAGAAGAGGAAGTGGGCCAGAACGAACTGCCGTGAGACCCGGGAACGAGCTACTCTTGGCCTCAGCTTTCCCATCTGCCAGGATGGGAACCCCTAGGATTTATTGAGTGTCTGGCACTTTGAAGACAGGGCCTCCTACTTCCCTGCTGGTACAGTGGATAGGAATCTGCCTGCCAATGCAGGTTACATGGGTTCAAGCACTGGTCTGGGGAGATTCCATGTGCCATGGAGCAACTAAGCCCGTGCACCACAGCTGCTGAGCCTGTGTGCTGCAATCACTGAAGCCCAACTGCCCTGCAGCCCGTGCCCTGGAACAAGAGAAGCCGCCACAAAGAGAAGCCTGGGCTCCAAGCTACAGCTGCCCCTGCTTGCCGCAACTAGAGAGAGCCCGTGTGCAGCAACGGAGACACAGTACAACCAAAAATAATAACGAAATTTAAAATAAAGAACACCTCTTTAAAAAAAAGAGAGGATCTCATTTTGTCCTCAGGAAAATCCTAGAGAAGTGCTTCCTGATCTCTTTTGGCAGCTAAAGAAAGTGAGGTTAGGGGTGAGATGAAAGGATCTGGCCAAGGTCACCAGGCTGAGCTGGGCCTGGGCCACCATTCACGACCCCAGGATGACCTCACGGTCCCATGTGTACTAGGGGTGAAGGTAAGCCCGACTGTCTCAAGCCTTGCTGAAATGACATCACTTGACGAATCAGCCATTGCAGTGCTTGCCTGAGGCTGCCTGGCCGCCCGGCCTGGCTGAAGCTGGGAGGCTGCTCTTAAGTCCTCCAGACCACCCTGAGAGCAGCCAGTACCAGGAATGGGAGTTCCCTGGATCCAGAGAGAGAAGGCTCTCCCTGTGGAGACAGAGCACTTAGCATCAGGGGAGGTTTAGGCTTTTCCCCTGGCCTGAGATGCCCTCCTCTGTCTCTTCCCCCCATCTAAGTCCTTCTGTCCTTCAAGTCCTCCCCCCACGGCCTGAAGCCCTCGAGCCCCCATCCCTGAAGATCTGGTGCCCTCAGGATCTAGGCAACACAGCCCAGCACTTGGCAGAGTGCTGGAGTCGGCACGGAGACCCTCAGGGCAGAGCCCCCCTGGCTTCAGAGCTGGGAGCATGCAGAACTGCAGTTGTGGCCTTGAGCCAGTGTGGGCTGCCTCTCTGAGCTTCGGTGCCTTGCTACAAAATGAGAACAATGACACCTTCATTGCAGGGTTGTCTAGACGTTACTATGCATGTAGTAAGTGCACAGATCCTCTATGTAATCACTGCTTGAGCACCTACTGTGTACCAAGGTAATATAGTGATAAATGTGATAGAGCCCTCCTGTCCTCATGGAACTTGGGATATGCTGAAGGGTCACCCTCTTTCCCTTATTCTGGAGTGAGGAGGACAAAGGCCATGTCTTGAGGATCACCCTTCTGCTCACTAGCATGCCGAATCCTGCCTAACAGTCCCCTCACTCCCCTTCATAAACACATGGAGAACCTATCTCTGGGGTCTGACAGTTCTGGGTTCAAATGCCAGCTCTGCCCCTTCCTCCCTGGGTGACAAAGTGTCACCTTCCCTCTCGGAACTGCAATTTCCTCTTCTCCAAATTACTGACTAGAGTGCGTGTGTGCGTGCTAAAATTTTAGTTGTGTCCAACTCTGTGACCCAGTGGACTGTAGCCCACCAGGTTCCTCTGTGCATGGGATTCTCCAAGCAAGAATACTGGAGTGGGTTGGCATGCCCTCCTCCAGGGGATCTTCCCGACCCAGGGATTGAACATTTGTCTCTTATGCCTCCTGCATTGGCAGGTGGGATTTTTTGTTTTGTTTTGTTTTGTTTTTACTACTAGAGCCGCCTGGGAAGCCCCAACTCTATCTGATGGCAAGTCAATCCCAGGATGAGGAAGCCGAGAAACGCCAGCATCAGCTGCTATCGGCATGGTGCTCTGATGCACTGGTTGGGTAGGGTAGAGGCTTTCTTCACAGCAGCCTTGGAACCTGCATCTCCACCCTCCTGGGGGCCCACGTGCCCTCTGCCTGCTCTTCAAACTGCGCTTTGATTTCCCCTCAGCAGCGTTCACCTGCCTCATCTATCAACAACAGATGTGCAGGAATGTGGCCTGTTGGGTTAGCAGGGCCAAGAGTGAAGTGGACCAGAATGCAGAGAACAGCAGATATAGAAATCCATGACAACCTCCAGGATGGGAACCAGCCCTGGACCCTGCAAACTAGAGCTCTGAGGTGAGCAACCCTGTTTGTCCCACCTCGGGGACTGTCTGCTGTGTGACTGTGGGTAGTCTCTTAACTTCTCTGTGGGTGCTGTTTTTACTCCCCTCTTTGCCATTTGCTAATTAAGAGAGATTGGGAGAGTGGTGATGGTTGTACACCACCTCGTGTAATGCTTAAAAATAGTTAAAATGGTGAATTGTATGTTATATGAATTTTATGCTAATAAGATGAATACATAAATGTAATGTTATACAGAGAAAGAGAATTGGGAATTTAAAAGGTAATGGTGGAACTTCCCTGGTGGTCCAGTGGCTAAGACTCTGTGCTCATGGTGCAGAGTGACAGGGTTCAATCCCTGGTCAGGGAACTAGATTCCACATACCGCAACGAAGATCAAAGAGCCCACGTGTCTCAGCTAAGACCCAGTGCAGCCAAACTAATTAATTAATTAAAAAACACAAATTTTTCCAGAAGAGTGCTGACCCTTGTTGGAGAAGGCAATGGCACCCCACTCCAGTCCTCTTGTCTGGAAAATCCCATGGACGGAGGAGCCTGGTGGGCTGCAGTCCATGGGGTCACACAGAGTCAGACACGACTGAAGCGACTTAGCAGCAGCAGCTGACCCTTGTGAAGAAGGAAACTTTCAAAGGCAGGTCATGTCACCTGCGTGTGAGTGTGTGCGCGCTCAGTCATGTCTGACTCTTGGCAGCCCCGTGGACTGTAGCCCACCAGGCTCCTCCCTCCATGGAACTCTCCAGGCAAGAATACTGGATGGGGTTGCCATTTCCTACTCCAGGGGATCTTCACCTGCTTGCTCTTTATCAAAAAGTAAATTGTTCCTCTCTGCCCCACAGTGGGAACCAGAAATTCTTGCGTGATTACCTTTTTGCTCCATAGTTCAAAGCATTTTCTAGTATCTCATTTGCTCACTTTATCTTGGCCACTCTTTCTAATGTGAAAAGTCAGGCCCAGAGACTAGAGGGCTGGAGGTCAGTCCTAAGGCCTGGTCTTTTCTGAGGCCACATAGCAGCTCAGTACCAGAACTGTCACTAGAACCCAGAACCTCAGGCTGAGAGGTCAGGTGCTGAGCCTGGTGCTCAGGTCGGACAGTCACTGCTGACCCAAATGCTGCCAGAAGCCAAGAACATCACGGTTGGCAGATGCTGAGTCAGAGCAAGACCTAAGGTGAGATGGCAGCCTCGGAGCTCAGGCTGGTAACCTGAACACCATGCAAAGGAACAGGAAAAGGAAACAAACAGTTATAGAGCCTTAACTCTGGGCCAGCTATTCCAGGGCCCCTAGAGGGGCATCACTCATCATTCATTCATCCACCATTCATTCATCTAGTGCTACCCCAGTGCCCACGCCATGCTGGTCAGTAGGCGCTGGGGATGTTGGTTGATGGGGACAGCATAGTCCCTCACTCCCCAGAGCTCACGATTCAGCAGGGAGAGAGTCACCAGATCTGGGTTCCCACTGACTCTGCCACAGATTCACCTGAGACTCCAGGAGCTTCGGTTTCCACACCTATCCACAGGGAGGGGAATCAAAGAAGGCCGTGGACACACGGCCGGTTACCACTGACAAGATAATGAGGACACAGAGACACTCTCTGGGGACTGCGTTTGGGAGTGGTCTTCTTCATCAGGGTGGGAGCATCTACGCAAGTGAGCCAGGGGCCAGCCTCAAGTGAGAGGCAACATATACACATCCTGGGATCTCACTGCCCACACCTCCATGCCTCTATCATATGTCTGACTGATTAAATAACTGAATAACTGCATATTCTGAAGCAAAAACAGCCAGGTGTTTTGAGGTCAAGTAGATAAGATTCTAGAGGAGTCCATGAATGGCAAGGAGTAGTACCCTTTCAGGGTTGTTGGAGGAGTTAAAGGATTAATACACGTATTTGCTGCAGATATAGCCAGAATATGTGGAAGCAATTATAGGGGACGTGGTTAGAGTAAGACAGACTCCTAATTATCCCCCAAAACCCTGTCCTGGTGTCCTCTCCCCTGTCAACCTTCCCTGAGCAATGCAGTTTCAGCTTCTCCTGCTGTAGCACCCTTGCATCACTGCACGGATCACTCCATATAATTATCCATAATTAGCTAGTCTTTAAGCTTTGTACTCCCTGAACCCAGGGACTCTGTATCTCCCCTCAAGTAGCATTAGTTTCCCTGAACTGAACTGGCTAAAGCCAGCTAAAAACAAGAATGGTCTTGATACATTGAAACTCACTGAAGTCTACTGCTATTTTTCATTCATTCACTCATTCAACCACTCACTCTACAAAGATCTTTTGAGCTCCTATTCATGTCTTTATTCAGTAGTCGCTCAGTCATGTCTGACTCTCCAATCCCATGGACTGTAGCTTGCCTGGCTCCTCTGCCATGGCATTCCCCAGGCAAGAATACAGGAGTGCGTAGCCCTTCCCCTCTCCAGTTTTTTCCTATCTTAGGCATATCCAATTGATTAGAATCCTGCATTAATTTGGAAAATGCAGGAAGGAAATGAATGGATTGTGACAGCAATGCATTAGGATGGTGAAAACAAGGGTGGGTTTTTTTTCCCCTCCATTTTTTATTTTTCCCTAACATATTTATTATTTTTCTTTTATAATGGAACAATTCATTCCATATAAGGACACTGTGTTTGAGGCACTATAATACAATGGAATTTTAAGAAAGTATAATGAAGTTAAGATATACTCTGTGTTATAAGAAAGATTTTTTTTCCCCTGTAGAAAAGCACTCTACCTGCCACTCTACCCTCCCTTACTCAGAGCTGAAGCGAGAGACATTAGCACTACCAGCATCTGACAGGTCTCTCTGTGCCAAGGGCTTTCCTTCCCTTCCGGAAACCTCAAGCTGAATATCTGTTGGGAACACTGGCAGGACCCAGCATCACTGGCCTTCTGTAACCTGAGCATTTTCCAGTGTGTTCCATATTGTGGTACATCTTCCAGTGTGTTCCATATTGTGGTACACGGGCTTATTCCTTGGCTTCCTGGACTTCTGCCATGAACTGGAAAACCAAGAGGCTGGACAGAAATGAACTGGAGTGCTCCCTGCTGAGGTGTAAAAAAAAAAAAAAATCCCCCAGAGTACGAAAGTGAGGCAACATGGTTTAGCTAAATAAAACTTGGCTCCATAATGACCTCTTTATTGAACCCAGCACCCTGCTGATGAACCACCGTCTTGGACCTGGGACCAGGAAGAGTTGGGTTTACTGAGGATGTCCCACACAGAATGATGTAACAGCAATATCAAGTCACTCAAAGGCCAGTCATAAATTAGCTAACTGTACACCCAGCCTGGGACACTCCCTAGGGAAAGGAAAAAAAAACTCATGCAAAAACGGCTCCCTGCATGCCACAGGTTGGGTATAAATTCCTCTCAGCTGCCGATGTAATCACAACTTTGCAGTGAGTTGAAGACTGAGGCTCTCTAGCCCTAGAGAACTCAGTGTCACTGGTCTGAAACCTCTCAGCCACCCTTGGTAAGGGAATTGGGCAGCTATAGACGGTTCCAAAGCTCTCAGCGTGAAGATCTCCTGAGTTCTCTTGTCCAGACCCTGCATAGGCAGCGTGGCCGACCACAAGGTGAGTTGTCTCCATTTCTGGGGAAGCTTCTGTTTTGAGAGGATTCTGTTTCTTCCTGTTTGGGAAGGCTCAGAAAACTGTGGGACTTTTCTGCCTATAGAGATAAACTGGTGGAAAAAAAAAAAATCTAAGAAATGCCAATATGAGGTTTGGCATCTTGTTCATTGGCTGTAGTCGCTACATTTCAAGGGAAACTTTTTGGAGAATGGGGAGTAATCTACTGAGAATTCTTTTCTACCTTGGTGATACTGTCCAGTCCTTGTAACATGCAGCTTTAGGGGAAAGGTAAGCTAAATATTATTAAGCCTATTTTATAGAAGAAAAAAAAATGAGTCTTTTAAATAACTTGAGCCAGGTCACATAAGGCTAGGATTTGAACCCAGATTTGGGAGGACCTAAGAGTCTTTTTTTTTTTAAACTTATTTATTCGGCTGCAGCGGGTCTTAGTTGCAGGATACAGGATCTAGGGACTCTCTAGTTGCGGTACACGGGCTTAGTTGCTCCATGGCATGTGGGATCTTAGTTCCCTGACCAGGGATCGAACTCACATCCCCTGCATTGTAAGGTGCATTATTAACCTCTGGACCACCAGGGAAGTCCCAGGCTCTAAGATTCTAAGTCCCAGTTACCAAGGGCCACATCTCACCACACTGGCTCCCAAAGCTTTTTCCATGGAGGAGATATGCAGGGGTGGGTGTGGGGGATAGGGAGGTGTAGGGGCAGGGGCAAGCCCAGACCAGGACTGGGCCTCCACTTAGGTCTTCTTCTTTGATCCTTTTTTAAAAGAAGATGATCTCAAATGTTGAGAATTGAGTGCATTTTTTTCCCACAAATAATTATCCCCCGCCCCCATAATAATAAAGGAGCAGGGATGTCCCTGGTAGTCCAGTGACTGGGACTCCGTGCTCCCAGCTCAGGGGATCCAAGTTCGATCCCTGGTTAGGGAACTAGATACCATATGCCAGAACTAGGAGTTCACAAGCCACAAAATAAAATATTCCATGTTCCAAAACTAAGACCCGGTGCAGCCAAATAAATAAATAAAATTAAAAAAAGGAGCAGATGGCAGCATTGATGATAACTGCAAAATCAGAAAAGATTTAGCACAGCTATGACTTGAAAGTTTTCCCCAGTGATGTACTCTGCCTGCAGGGCCAGGCAGATGGTATCCCAATGATGAGCAGGTTCCTTGCCACCTTGCTTCAGGTCAACCATGAAGCTCGCCAGGTCCCATTCAAGAGGCTCACAGGGTTTGTGCTTTGTCATTATTGAGTTACGTGTCCTTCCTTTAGATAGTTACGTTGCTTTGTAGAATTAAATCCATAGGATCCCCACATACAACTCCTGAAGAGGAACAGAGGTCGCAAAACCCTGATGAAGTGGCAGTTCGTGACTTATGTATTTACCCTCTGCACTGATGCCTCCGTGTGGTAAACTAACCACACTGAGAAGGCCCAGGCCTGTCACCTCTTCCCCAACCTCCTGTCACGCTCTCCCTCTCCTTCCTCAGCCTGCAGAGAAGAACCTCCAAGCTTAAATCTAGACAAACGACGTGCTTTGCAAGACCGCAGAGATGGCCTGTCCCTGGCAGTTTCTGTTCAAAATCAAATCCCAAAAGGTGGACTTGACTACGGAACTGGACATCAACAACAACGTGAAAAAAGGCCACCAGCCCCCGTCCAGGTAAGCTCTCCCCTGCTGCCTGCCACCTCCTGCTGGTCTCCTCTGGGTTTCCATTCCCCACTCTGCCCCCTCGGAATTTCTCTCTGCTCCTGGCTTCTCACTGGAGGTCTGCTCTGGTCAGAGGCTTCTTTGACGTCCCTGTTGGGGTTTGATGCAGCCACTGCTGCACCTCACGCCATGTGAAGAAGGAAGGGCCGCGGCGCAGTCCTGGAGGGAGCGTCTGATACGCAATGCCTGACTTGAGAATGGGGGCGGGGGCAGTAGAGGCCAGTGGTTAGACCGGCGGCATCGTGGCCGACATCCCTTCTGAACTGCCAGTGCTCATGCCTCACTGGTGACTAGATATCTTGACTATCAACCTGGGGCAGGTTACCAGGATGTTCCCAGGTGGCTTTCGTGGTAAAGAACCAACCTGCCAATGCTGGAGACATAAGAGATGCAGGTTTGGTCCCTGGGTCAAGACAATCCCCTGGAGGAGGGCACGGCAACCCACTGCAGTGTTCTTGCCTGGAGAATCCCATGGACAGAGGGGCCTGGCGGGCTACAGTCCACGGGGTCACACACAGCTGAACATGGACGTGTTAGATGAACTATATCCAAGCCCTGTGCTGGGCCGCACTCACTGGCTCTGAGATATCTCTCACCAGCTGTGTGACTTGAGGCAGGTGAACCTCTCTGAGCCTCAGATGTTCTCATCTGTGGTCCAGGGAACCAATGCCACCCATTTTGTAGCATTTTGAGGATGAAATGGCAGTGGGAAAGTGAAAGTATAAGTAGCTCAGTCGTGTCTGACGCTTTGCAACCCCATGGACTGTACAGCCCATCAGGGAAGCCCCATGAGGGTGGGTGTGTAGATCTATCAGCAGTGTGCCCATAAAAAGCAGGTGCTCAATAAATGCAAGTGTTTCTTATAACTTACCGAGCACTCACTTTGGGCCAGGGGCATCTAGGGCCCATCACAGGGGCTGCCACTCAACTGCCCTCCTCGGGGGCTCTGTGAAGTACAACTTCTTGTCTCATTTTACAGTTAAGGCAACAGAAACTTTCCATATGCATGGTGTGACTTCCTTCAAAATCCCTTGCACCTTGTACAAGAAGCAAGCCAGAGATAGAACCAGAGAGGATTAGTGTGCCAGCCTGCCAATCAGTGGACAGGCTTCCAAAGCTAGGAGAACTCATGGCCTTGCACTCCAGGTTGAGGCTTACTCCCTTGGAAAGACAAGTCCACCTGTGATAACACCCCAGCCCGAGTCAAACCAAAGCCCCTGGCTTCACAGGGCTCCCGGGGAGCCTTCCCCCTGGACTACAGTGGGCAGGGCGCCCCCTGCAGGCAGGCAGCAGGGCAACCCAGAAAAGCAGCACCAGTTAGAGCCTGGGCTTGCATATCAGCAGGTGTGTGTGTTGTTTGTTGCTCAGTTGTGTCCGACTCTTTGCAGCTCCATGGACTAGAGCCTGCCAGGCTCCTCTGTCCATGGAATTCTCCAGGCAAGAATACTGGAGTGGGTTGCCATTTCCTTCTTCAGATAAACAGGTGGCTTTACTACTTAATAGCAACCTTAAGCCTGTGGCCTTTGGCAAGTCCCCTGGCCTTAAGCGTCAACTGCCTCATTTGTAAGAAGGGGTAGGAATGCCTGTGTCCTGGGGTTGTGGTAGGAGATTACGTGAGTTTTGACATGTAAACAATTGAGCCGCATGCCTGGCAGAGTCCGTGCTTCGTAAACAGCATCTCTCTCAGCTGACAGCATTATAACTGCTGCAGTCAGTAGGACAAAGTTGAGCAACATCAAACAAAGTCCCCTCTAGCCACTGCACAGGAGTGGGAGGCTCAGTGTGGACGTGGAAGGGTGGGTAGACTGGGAGGAGGTGAAAAGACATAGTAAAGACATTCCAGGGAGGGGGCAGGGTGGCCAAAGCCTCAGAGACACAAGCCAGCATGACTGTGATGGGGCCCGGGGCAGGCGTGGGGGTGGGCTGGGATAGGAGAGGCCAGGCTGGAGCTAGGAAGCTTGCACGTAGAGCAGGGGGGTTGGGTTTTTCTCTGCTTGGAAACGGGAGCCATTGTGGATTCTTGAGCAAGATCGTCCAGGTAGAGAGTGTGGGTTTAACTGGAGGAGAGAATGCTGGAGACCAGGCTGTCTGGACTGTGGTGGCCAACGTGGCCAGGAGACCCAGGATGAGAACGCAGGGTTCGGTTGTCTCTAGATGTCTTCCTGGCCCTCCAGACTCAGGTGCTGCAGTCTGACAGCAGTTCCACCCTCCTTCTGGGGTCTCTGAACTCCAGGGGTCTGCCTTGACTCTTCTCGGTCATTCCTGCCTTTCTTCACATCATCATTGCAGCCCTGGCCTCCTGACCTCCCCTAACTGCAGCCCCCACATTGGCTCTGACCTCTCTCACTCAACTTGCCTTCTAGCAAGCCATGCTCTGGCTCTAGAGTCTTCAGTGGCTCCCCATTGCCAATTGCCCATGAAGGCTTGACTGCTGGGTTCTGTCTTATCACCCTTCCCAGACCAAGGGTCCATCCCACCTGCTCAGTCAGGCCTTCCTCACTTTCCTGTACATGGCACATTCCTCCCTTGATTCATCCAGACCCAATCCATCCCCTAATCTTTGAGATCATCTTGAATCCCCCTCCTCCCCAAATCCTTACAGTGTGGCCTACAGGCTGTGGCCTTGAATTTCAGACCCTCTAATAGCACTGACTTGTGTTTGGGGACCATTCAGGAGACCTGAGCTGTAGGTTGACCTGAAGCAAACCAGCTGACTTATCGCATCTTTTTAAGCTGGGCTCGGCTGGAAAGAAGTACTCAAATCAGATATTAGAGATGATTGGGGGAAAACACCACACATTAATTCATTTAACTCTCCCAACAATCGATGAGGAAGGAATTTTTGTTGTCCTCACATTGCAGCAATGGGAACACTGAAGGCTAGAAAGTTTAAGTACTTGTTGAGATCTCATAGTTAGCAAACGACAGAGGCAGGAGCTGAACCCAGGCAGGCTGGCTGGTGACCACTACACTGGCTGCCCTGCTTTGGCTTCTGGGCATGTTCCATCCATTAATGATAATTTGCTGAGGGCTACTCCTCTCACACCTTGCTGGGGAGTCACAGGGCTGTCAGTAAAGCTCTTTTGTTTATCAATTAAGTAAATAATATATTGCATAGCATGTCCGTGTCTGACTCTTTGTGACCCCGTGGACTGTAGCCCACCAGATTCCTCTGTCCATGGAATTTTCCTGGCAAGAATACTGGAGTGGGTTGTCATTTTCTTCTCCAGGGGATCTTTCTGATCCAGGGATCCAACCCACATCTGTTGCGTCTCCTGCATTGGCAGGAGGATTCTTTACCACTAGCGCCACCGGGGAAGCCCATTAATTGCATACACAGCAGCTAAACAGAATAGATACTGTTTAGAAAGTCCTTATTACTGTGTTGTCTTTTCTGATGGCTCAGACAGTAAATAATATGCCCACAATGAGGGAGCCCTGGGTTCAATCCCTGGGTCAGGAAGCCCCCCCCCCCCCCCACGAGAAGGGAATGGCAACCCACTCCAGTATTCTTGCCTGGAGAATCCCACAGACGGAGGAACTTGGTGGGCTACAGTCCATGGGGTCACAAAGAGTCAGACACGACTGAGTGATTAACACTATTACTGTGACAGTAATGAGGTAGGAATTATTATTAGCCTTATATTACAAGGTTGATTGGACTTACTTGAAATCAACATCTGCAAAGGGGAAGAGCTGAGGCTTGAACCAAGTCCAGACTCATAACTTTGACACTATACAGGCCCTCCCCAATGGCCTGGTGGGTGCTGGGCTGAGAAAGGCACAGAGGAAAGAGACTCAGTTTCCACTGCTGGCGAGAGGGCGGGGGAAAGGATACCTTTCTCACTGGCTTGGGGAAGAATACACACAAATTGGAACGTTAAAGAGCGTTATAAATTAGGGTGGGATGGACAGAGAGGTAGACAGGGGGTTACAGGAGAACTGGGGGATGCTGGGATCCATTCTGGGAATATTGTAGGAGGCCTGGCCTGGCTGGAGTGTGTTGGGGGTTGGGGGATGGGAATGGGGAGAGGGCTTTAGAGAGGAGGCAGGCCCAGCTGGACTTCACCTACCGGTGGGGTGGGGGTGGAGAGAATGTTACTGGAAGAGGAAGCTGCAGTACAAAGGGGATTTTATCCTGAAAGCAGTGGGAGCCAATTAATATGTTTTGATTTGGAAAAGTAATTTTAAAATCCATTCAGGTGTAATAAGACCCAGGACTTTGTGAGTAATGGTTCTATATTTTATGAAAACAAATGATTAGGAAGTTAACATGGGGCATTCGAGGGCCTGTGTTTTAGAGACAAAGGCAAATGTTGAGAACATCTAGGTGAAGTTAAATGGGATTTGGGACAAAATCAAGGTGGGTTGCAGATGGCTCAGAGTAAATATGTATCCTCTTTCCACGTTAATTTGGGTTTCGGATTAAACACGCTGGAGGATGCGTAGGAAGGCTCCCCGTACTCTGGGGTCGAGGGCTGCTGTCCTGCCTCTGTCTGGACCCTAGGAATTATCCGGCTCCGGTATAAGGAGCAACACACAGAGGGAGCAAGGTCCGTGGCCCCGTTGCGCCTTCCAGGTTATAAGGACCAGGAGCTTCCAAGGGACCTGAGGAAGCCCTTGGCCAGCCACACGGACTCCCAATAAAGCTCACCCCCTAGGTCTGCACTTCTTTAGGGCTTCTTTCCTGGAATCGAAATGAACATGCAGGAAAGAAATAGTACTTCCTGAGCCAGCCCTGGAAGGTGGGAGAACTTCAGCTGTGGCCCTGAGGCTCCTGTGAGGCCTTGAGCAAGAGCCTTCACTTTTCTGGGCCCTGAGCTTCCTATCAAGTGAGGATAACAATAGAGAATTGCCTTCTTGAGTGGACTTAGTAAAGGGAAGATGAAATAACGGACAGGAAAGTTTGCTTTGTAAACTATGACGCACTGTACAATGGGAGTTATTATTATGGTCATTAATGTTCCTTCATGGGGAATAACAAACCCAAGGCCGGAGTCTCAGCCCAGAGACAGTCCAGTGGCATCCATAAGGCATACCTTTCCGCGGACGCCCACTGGAGCGGAGGCGCAGGGCGACGGGCGCCCGGCCCGGACCAGGCAGCCGCCGGCCGAGGAGACACTCTGGCCCGGATCCAGGCTCGGGATGAAACCGAGTCGCTCGCTCCGCCCCGGGGCGGGGGCTGCGGGATCCGGCGGCGATAAAGGGGCCAGAGCGGCGAGGCGCGGGGCGCCCTCCGAGCTGCGCCCACCGCCGGGCCATGCGCGAGGGGCTGGGCGCCGCGTGCGAGGCCGCCCGGCCCCGGCTCTGCCGGCTCCTCCGCAGGATCCTTCGGTCGCAGCCCGCCTGCCGCCTCCGCCGAGCCAGGTACTGCGCGGGCCGGGGTCCACCCTGGGAGGGAGGCTAACCCCGGTGCGCACCGAGCCTCGGCTTTCTGGGGAAAATAGGAGGGTTGGGATATTCGCTCTGTCGGATTCCGATGGGGATTTACTTAAAAGTTTTTCCTGGTGTAGAACGCATAAGGGGTTGCAACTCAGTAGCCATAAGACCCAGAGAAACCCCACATGCACCCCTGAGAGGTGTCTGTGCGGGCTGTGCGGGTGTTTCAGCACTTGGGAGCTTTCTAGATTTTTCAACACTGGGGCTGCAACACCCGTTAGGATAGATAGGGTTAGAGAGCAAGGAGGTTCTTGTTTTACAAGTAAGATCCATTTTCCAGAATGCCTCCTGCCCCACCCCTCCCCTGCCCCACCGCCCGTATATAGAGATGGACACCTGTGGCGAAGTTGGGACCGCAAGGGAATCAGCTCCGGAAGGAGCCACCGACTGCAGCTCTGACCTCAGCGTCCTGTCACTCGAGCACCTGTGGACAGTGCTGAGTCTGAACAAGAGCCGCACTTCAGCTTTCCTTTTGATGCCAGATCCTTAGGGTCCTCTGTTCCCGTGAAGGATCAAGCGGGACCCAGCACAGCTGTGGGTTTAGCCAAATTGCATTGTCTGGATGGGCACCGCAATAATTTGGCAATAGGTATGCAGAACCAAAGAGTCAGACATGGCCTGGCGACTGAGAACACCTGCATTCCAGAACCTTGATATGTTCACCCTCTGGGTGAACCCTTATCTTCCAGCAAGTAACCCAAAGAAATCCGCTTACTAGGGGAGAAAGGAGACTGTGCATAGCTCCGTATATTCATGTTTCAAGTTAAAAAGAAATTTCCCAATTACGGAAGGAATTGAAGTCACTGAAGAAAGTTGGAAAAAACAGACGCAGGTAAAGAAAAATTCAAATCATCTGTGATCTTATCAGTGCTAATCACTGTTAATATTTGCTAGCATCCCCCCCCACCTCAGGTGTTTTTCTATGCCTTTGTACACACACACACACTCACACGCACAGAGCCAGTATCAGCTCACGTATAGTGTTTGAGGCATTATTTATAATGGTGAAGAAATTGGATGCTTCCTAAAATCCAGCCATAGACACTGGGGTCAGACTCACTATAGTCCATTGGTAGAGTGGATTTTTAGGTAACTTTTTAATGTGTGTGTGTGTGTGTGTTGCTCAGTCATGTCTGACTCTTTGCAACCCCACGGACTGTAGCCCGCCAGGCTCCTCTGTCCATGGGATTCTCTAGGCAAGAATACTAGAGTGGATAGCTGTGCCCTTCTCCAGAGGATCTTCCCGACCCAGGGATTGAACCTGGGTGTCCTGCATTGCTGGTGGATTCCTCATCATCTGAGTCACCAGGGAAGTCCCAACATTTTAAACCGGGGGGCAATAGTTTTGCTAAGCGAACAAGGACGTTGTTTCTCAATCTAAAAGTTACTGTAGACCAGTAAGCGTCACAGATTCTCCAGTTGTGTCAGCCCAGTTCAGCCACCCAGTTGTGTCTGACTCTTCACAACCCCATGGACCGCAGCACACCAGGCTTCCCTGTCCAGCACCAACTCCCAGAGCTTGCTCAGACTCATGTTCATTGAGTCAGTGATGACATCCAACCAGGCAGAAGTAAAGGAGAGGAAACAAGAATAAAAGGGTGGGACGGGGTGGGGGTAATGGTAACAGCTTGAGAAGAGCAGTAAGGCATTGCCTCCCTGAGGACCCCAGCCTCAAAACATCTTCCAGTGTAAGAAGCCCCATGATGACAACTCAGTCATGGCTTACCTGTTCTGAGTGTCCAGATTTCCCTGTATTGGCTTTTTTCTGGTGGGGCACACCAGACCAGACAAGTGGGGTGACGATAGCCAGTCACAGGGAGGGCATGATATAGGCCCACTGAATCACTTGAATCAGAATGAAGATGCTTTCTGATACATACTCATTTTCTCTTAAAGGGATACTGTCCCTTCATAGTTATAAATCATACAATGCAACCATATAATATATGTAGTTAATTACATAATGCTAATGTAAACGGTTGTCCCTGGCGGCTCAGAGGGTAAAGAATCTGCCTGCAATGTGGGAGACCTGGATTTGATCCCTAGGTCGGGAAGATCTCCTGGAGGAGGGCATGGCAGCCCACTCTAGTATTCTTGCCTGGAGAATCCCCATGGACAGAGGAGCCTGGTGGGCTACAGTCCATGGGATCGCAAGGAGTCCAACACAACTGAGTGACTGAGCACAGCACAGCACAATGTAAATGGTCATTACTTTTTCTAATAACAAAGCAGCACGCACTCATTTGTCATTTTCCAACATCACAAATGTGTATAAGGTGGAAAATGAGTGACCTTTGTAGTACTCTCTAATCACCTTTCCCCTGGGATGTGTGCGGACCCTAGAAAATACTGTAGAGAATGTGGGACACAATAAGCTTTCTTCCTGAGATGCCGCAGGAGGAGGCATGTGTGGGGTGTGACTATTAGAGGGGTGCTCACACCTTCTGTTCTCTGTAGTATATGTAGGGAGAGCAATCCTAAAATCCCAAACCGGAACCAATGGTTTCTGAGTGATTTCAGACTATTAGGGCTTTTTCTTCTTCAAACGATAGGCTAAATTCTTCTTTTTAAAAATATTTATTTGGCTTCGCTGGGTCTTAGTTGCGACATGTGGGCTCTAGTTCCCTGACCAGGGGATTGAACCCCGGGCCCCCTGCATTGCAAGTTCAGAGTCCCAGCCACTGGACCACTAGGGAAGTCCCAAGTTAAATTCTTTTAAATCTGTTGTTTTCAAGCAAATATAATCAATATATTTTTTAAAGTATCCTTATCTTCTAGAAATACTGAGATATTTATGGATGGCATGATGTCTCAGACTTGCTTTAAAATGAGAATGAAGGCTGGGAGAGTAATGTTGAAACAGAATTGGCCGTGGGTTGATAATTGTTTAATTGAGCTGAATCTGGGTGACAGGCTTACAGGGGTTTATTACACTCTTCTCTCTAACTGGGTCTGTTTAACATTTTCCATAATCAAATTTTGGAATAAATAAATGAACCAGGATGAACCAAGTGCTTTAAAGAAAAAAAGCTTAAGTCCCAAAGAGGGAGTGGGTGGGGTGGCGGGCAGTCTGCTGGCCTGGGAGGGCAGGGTTGAAGGAGCTGTTCTCTGCCAGCTCCGCTCTGTACCTTGCTTGTACTTGCCTTCTGAGGGAGTCATCTTCCCAGAGCTTCTGTGGTCACCCTTTGGCCTGTTAGCTTTGGCTCAGCTCCCCTCTTGACTCTTTGGCTTTGTTGGGGGGCAGCTGAGGGGAGAAGAAGAGGAAGGAGGATGGTGATGGTGCAGAAGCTGCCTCCTCCACCACATTGGCTGGAAACCATGATGTTCACTCCCACCCTCTAGACCTCACTCCCCGCTTTGTCAAATGAGGGCCGGCCGAGGCGACCCCGAGTTCCCTCTCTGCCCTCGGACACTCCATCTCATGAGAGCTGTTTCCTCTTGCAGTCCAGTGACACAGGATGACCCCAAAGGTCACAGCCCGGGCAAGCACGGGAATGAGTCTCCCCAGCCCCTCACGGGGACGGTAAAGGTCAGTGAGTCACTCGGGTGCGGGAAGCCCCTTCCTCGCTCGCCCAGACAGATGCGGGCTGGACAGTCTGGTGGACGCTGGGGTCTGGGCAGTGAGTAGAGACCCAGGGACACAGGTGGGGGCGAGGAAGAGCTTTGGGAGAGAGGCGGTGAACCATGGTGATCAGGAGCGGTGGACCCCCAGGGGGGCGGGCATCTGGGTGACTTGCCTGTGTGGGCAGGCAGCCCTGGGAGGGAGCAGACCACTTGTGGAGTCAGAGTGAGACCCTCAGAGGTGATCCCAGACTTGGCAGCTGAGCCTCCAGGCCCAGCCCCTGTCCGTGGTCCACCAGTTCTGTCCTCCCCGTGTGCTTTGGCCCTTAGTGTTCCACAGAGGTGGGCAGAGGACTGGTTTGCATATTCTTCAGTGCCTCCCTGAAGGCTGCGATCCCTTCTTCCTTGTCCCATTTTCTATTCTCAGGATTAGCGGCCGTGATGGTAATCTGTGCCGTGTATACCCCTTAATCCCTCCTGTTGTAACTCCCCTGAGAGAGCATTTGGCAGGCTCTTGGATGAGGACAGGAGCCTGGCCAGTGGCCCAGGCACCTGGAGCTCCCAGCAGACTCTGGCCCAGGTGGCCTGGCTACCGGAAAGGGAGGAGGGCTGTGGGCTGACACCTCGACCCATGTGCCCGCCCGCAACTCCCTGCCCACCTGAGGCCCAAGTAAGGCCTCGGGGCTGGAAGAGAACCCTGTGGTCCTGGGGTTGGAGGCACTTGGAAATCCCTGTTTTTTTTTGCCTCCCTCTTAGACGTCTCCAGAGTCCCTGGGCAAGCTGGATGCACCCCCGTCAGCCTGTCCACGGCATGTGAGGATCAAAAACTGGGGCAGTGGAGTGACTTTCCAAGACACGCTTCACCAGAAGGCCAAAGGGGTGAGCAGTCTGAGGAGCTACTTTTCTTTCTTCTTTTTGGCTTCCTCGGGTCTTAGTTGCGGTGTGTGAGGCCTTTGTTATGTCATGCAGTCTCCAGTGTGGGCTCGGTAGTTGTGGGATGCAGGCTTAGTCGCTCTGTGACATGTGGGATCTTAGTTCCCTGAACACGGATTGAAGCTGCGTCCCCTGCATTGCAAGGCAGATTCTTAACCACTAGACCACCAAGGAAGTCCCTTGAGAACCACGTTTGTCCCAAACTGGCAAAGCCATCAAGGCTGTTAATGAATCAAACAGATGGCCCCATCAGCAAACCAGACAGTCATCTGCTTGGTCAAAGGGTACTGGGAACAGAGACTCTTGTTTCTCATGAATCACAGTAGGACTAAATGATGCTAACTCTCTGTTAGCTCCACCCCACCCCACCCTCCCCCCCTCCCTCACCCTACCCCAGGGATGATGGATAATCCAGAAGGTGAGATAAAGAATTATAGGAGCACATGAATTCTTTCTCAGAGAGACAGATTTCATCATTATATCAGGGAGAATTTTCTAAGAATTGCCCAAAGCTGAACTGAACTACATCATAAGGTAGTGAGCTCCCTGTCACGAAAAGGATTCAAGTGCTATTTGGTAGGGAGATTGGAGAGGGGTTCCAAGCATCCAGCGAGTAGTTGGACTAAGTGCCCTTTAAGGCTTCTTAACTTCTAGGTTTCTTATTCTAAGTTTATATGCATTCTATGATTGTAAAGTAGGAAAGAATTGAAAATTTCAAGGCCATGAAAGCAGAATCACTTCCCACGTCTTCCAGAAATGACCTCTGTTCACCTACGAGTGTGCTTTCTTTCAGGATTTTTTCTGTGCCATCCCCTACTTCGGGATTTGCCCCTTCTCAGTTCATTTTGGCTGAACAGCAGTAGTTTGTCCCCAGGAGTCGTATCAGCTTCTTTAAATGAGAAGAGAGTCGATATGTTCCCAGCATTCAAACTGTTGACTTTGCTCTGGGTCTGGGGCCGGCTGGGGACTTCCTGGTGGCTCAGATGTAAAGAATCTGCCTCCCAGTGCAAAAGACTCAGGAGCCTTGGGTTCGATCCCTGGCTCAGAAGACCCTCCTGGAGAAGGAGATGGCAACCCACTCCAGTATTCTTGCCTGGAAAATCCCATGGACAGAGGACCCTGGAGGGTTCCAGTCTTTGGGGCTGCAAAAGAGTCAGACCCAACTGAGCGACTAAAGAACAACAACTAGGGCTGGCTGGGAGGCGGCCCCAGCCCACAGCCCGTGGTGTTCAGCCAGTCAGACGAGAGGAGATATGGATGGGGGAAAAGCCTGGTCGACCCCAAGGAGGAGGTGCCACAGAGGTAGAAAGGGGTGGTGGGGAGCTGGAACAGCCAGAGTGGAAGGAGGTGGCCAGGAGAGTTGGCCCTGGAAGAGGATGGCCATCAATGCCTGTGCTGAGGAACCAAGCGATCAGCCTCACCACCTCTTCTTTCTTTCCAGGATCTCTCTTGCAAGTCCAAGTCTTGCCTGGCATCCATCATGAACCCCAAAAGTTTGACCATAGGACCCCGGGACAAGCCAACCCCCCCAGACGAGCTTCTACCTCAAGCTATCGAATTTGTCAACCAGTATTACGGCTCCTTCAAAGAGTAAGGCTCGCTTCCTTCAGCTTCACTCCCTCTCCCTCCCCTGAACTCTCTAGTTTCCTGCCATCTCCCTCTGACCCCAAACCTCTTTCCTTCCTAGATTTGCAGTGAATCCAAGGCTAAGACACAGCTTTTCAGGGAAAAGACCTTGGATAGGTTCTCAAGACAATAGGAGAAAGGAGCATGCATGGTGGTACTGGTTGAAAATGTGGGTCGGGTGTCTAAACGTTTGAGTTTGGATTCTGCTCAACCAGTAGCTGGTTCTGTATTTTTGGGAAATCTACTTCCCAAATAGATCCTCTCTGCATCTCCACTTCCTCATAAGTCCAAAGCAGGGTCATGATAAAACGATTCCTAAGATTGTTTCAAGGATTAAATACGTTTGAAACAGCATCCTGGTGCAAAGCAATGAGTCGATATGCAAAACCTTTTATTATGAAATGTTTGAGATAGAAAGGACCTTGGAGACCACCGAGCCAAGCCCGCCACCTCCAGGTGTGAGCCAGGAAGCCCAGTAGCAGCTAGAGTTCAGTCCCAGCTGGAATTCAGGCTGCTTGACTTGGAGGGAGCTCTTTGCACTGTTCTCTGTGGGTATCTGTATCTCTGAGTTGCATAAAATATATGGCTCTTAATTTAAGTCCATTTATATCATTAAAATAAAAACACGCAAAGGGATTGTAAGACAGAAAGGCCGAGGGAATGGATTTGCTGTTTTATGGGCTGGGAGGTGAGTGTGGCTTTTACGACGCAGCCCCACAAGGCACTTTACTGTAGGAAGCGAGCCACAGAAGTACCCTGGGACCCACTGTGGCAGAAAGATTGGCTCCTGGTGATGCCACACCCCCTGGCTCTGACCTGGAGTGTGTGAGCTGGAAGGGACCTTGAGTCTATGAAAGAGGTCCTTATCTTCTGGGGCCAGTGATCCTCCAGCCTGGTTGCACAGTAGTTGCTGTTAAGGACCTTGTAAAATACTGATGCTAGGGTCCCCTGGGCAAGGGCATCAGCTTCTCAGGAAGTGGGGAGGGGGCGGACATCCTTGTTCTTTAAAAGCTCCGGAGGCAATTCTAAGTAGACTGAGAACTCCATCAGGGGTTTGCTACTGCGTGTGTTGTGTAAATAGAACCTCTGCGGAAATACTCTGTCACTGGGAAGTCCACGGTCCTTAGGTTTTCTGCTCGATTGTTGACTAAGACTTTCAGGGTCCAGGAATTTTTTCTTTAAGATTTATTTTATTTTTGGCTGTGCTAGGTCTTCGTTGCTGCACACGGGCTTTTTCTAGTTGAGGTGAATGGGGGCTACTCCTCATTGGGGTGCATGGGCTTCTCACTTTTGATGTGCACAGGCTTTAGGTGCTCACACTTCAGTAGTTGTGGCGTGTGGGCTCAGTAGTTGTGGCACACGAGCTTAATTGCCCTGCAGCATGTGGGATCTTTCCAGACCAGGGCACGAACTCGTGTCCCCCACATTGGCAGGTGGATTCTTAACCACTAGACCACCAGGGAAGCCCCCAGGAATTTTCTCAATGGGCTTCACTGGGCCACTGTTTTGATGTGCTACGTATATTCTGGACTCTGCCTTGTACATAAGGCTCACCACAGCTCTATGGGACTGGTACTGTTATTATCCTATCTGCTCTACAGACAAGGAAGCCAGAGCCCATGGAGGAGATGTAGCTTGTTCAAAGTCACTCGTTTTGAAGTCCCAGAGCTGGAATTTGAACTCAGGCATTTTAAGCCAGAGCCCTTGCTTTAAAACTCAATGATCTAGCATCCAGCTCTTTGATTTTGAAGGCTCAAACTTTGTGCTGGACCTAAGGGGTTCCTGCTGGTGTTTGGAAGGCAGTTGAGGGGTGGTTAGCTGGGGAAGCTACAGGGCTGCTGATGATAGCTATTCAAATCCATTTGCTTTTCACAGAGGGAAGAAGTTTTCACAGTCACAAGTCCGTGCCTTGGTTTCCCCCAAGAGGTCTTGGGGGTGTGAGTGACAGATGGCCGCCCATTCCCACACCTGGACCAGTTCAGTCTTTCGTAGGTGGAGGATTGTATAGTCAGAAATGATAACTTTCTGAATCTTCTGTCCAAAGCCAGTTTACTGATGCCAAAAGCCACTCCCTTTTTTCCAGAACTAATAGGCGTCATAGCATTTTAGTGCCTCAGAAATGTGACTATTTGAAAACAAAGGTATAATGTAAAATTCTAAAGGAGTTGAGTAAAAACTTAATCTTTTCTTAAAAAGTCACACATTAACACTACCAACTATGTTGACAGCATCAGCGTGCTGGTAGTCGCTACTGTTTTCATGCTTGGATGCAGAATGAAAAATATTGCTAGAAGCTTTGTTTGCGGGTTGTGCGGGGAGGGCTGCCACTGGTGGGGCAGCCTCAACCTCACCCAGCAGGTCCTTATGCGAGGAGTGTCCTTGAAGATAAATAGCGCCAAGTGTTTTGTCTTTGAGCTTTTTTCTTTAATCAAGGAAGAGTTGTCGAGACACTCTTCATCCACTGAAAGGCCATTTTGTCCTGAGCTGTCCACTCTCCTTAATCGAGAGTTCATTCCTTAAATAGTTTTGTTTGTTGCGTTTTCAGACGTCTTTGGTGCTGATTGGAAATCTCAAGGTTGCTCTGTGTGCATGTGTTTCAAAACCTTCCTGGCTGTGGGATGTTTTTACAAGCCTGAGAGGGGAAGGCAGAAGCCAGTTTGGAAATCTCACATGGGAGGGCTGGCCAAGTGGCACCGGGTTTGAGAAAGCTTGCTGTGGGGACCCTGCGATGTTGGACAACACTGTGGAGGACACCTCCTTGAACCGCCCTGGGGCCCTGACGGCTGAGTCCTGAGAGCCGATCCCTGTCCGGACCTGACCAGGAAAATGTGGGCAGACCCTCCACATCTCTGGGCTTGCAATTCACCCCCTAGGGTGAAAGGTATAAGGTTAAGAGCCTGGGCTTGGCATCAGGGCAACCCGAGTCTGAATCTCGGGCTTGCTTTTTATCACACTTCTGTTTCCAGGCCAGTACTTAACCTGCCAGATACATCAACTATAACAAGGACACAAAAACGCCTCTGTCACAGACTCAATGGGACCCTGACTATGGGTGGCGTTGCCCAGTACTTGGCTCATTAGTGATTTTTCAGTGCAGAGGAGCTGCTGGGGAGGAACTGACTCATCTCTTAACCAAGAGAAGGCGGATCGGTGCTCCCCTGGCCAAGAGGCAGGATGTGGCTGCAGCCTGATGGATGCTGGTCTGGGTCTTGCAAGACCATTGAAAAGCATTGCACTCCTTGCTGAGAAGAGTATGACTAGAGAAAAGGTGCCTGGAAACAATAAGGGTGCCGGTGGGATCAGGACCAGCTATGCAACTTGCAAGACTCAGTGTGAAAATAAAAAGGTGGCTTCCTGTTCATGAATGATTAAGAATTCAAGACAGTCAGAGTAGGGCATTAAGCCCAGTGGGGCCCTGCTGAGCTTGGCGCCCTGGACACATGCCCATGAAGCTGCCCTGGAGGGGATGGTCTCCCTGAGCGACATCTTGCCCTCCCGGTGTCCTCGTTCAGTTCCTGCTTCTGTGGATTGAATCAGTCTCCATTTAAAACCATCTCATTGTTGATCTTCCTGATGTCTTCCTGTCCCGCAGGGCAAAAATAGAGGAACATCTGGCCAGGGTGGAAGCAGTAACAAAGGAGATAGAAACAACAGGAACCTACCAGCTGACGGGAGATGAGCTCATCTTTGCCACCAAGCAGGCCTGGCGCAACGCCCCTCGCTGCATCGGGAGGATCCAGTGGTCGAACCTGCAGGTCGATACCCTTAGATGGAGGAGTGGGGAGCGGGAGAGGAAGCTGGGGGGCGGGCAGGCGGGCCTTGAGCTGCGTGCAGGGTCCTCACCTTCTCTCTCTCCGTCCCTGCACTTGAGATGGGGGCTCACAGACACCCACCCCCACAGAGTCTAGACTCCAACCTCTGCACCAGGATTTCTAGGCCATCTTTTTCCCTTGTGTTGAATCCAAGAGACTAAATGCCAGCATGAAACCAAACGGCCTTGCTAGTATTATTGCTGTGGACCCGGTTCTTCACCTTGATTGAATTCTTGTCTTTTAGAAAACACTTTCTTTATCCTAGCCTCTTAGGTCATCTTTACATTTATTGCTGGGTAACTGTGGGCTTCCTGGGTGGCTCAGTGGTAAAGAATCTGCCTGCCAGTGCAGGAGATGCAAGTTCGATCCCTGGGTCGGGAAGATCCCTTGGAGGAGGAAATGGCAACCCACTCCAGTATTCTTGCCTGGGAAATCCCATGGACAGAGGATCCTGGCGGGCTACAGTCCATGGGGTCACAAAAGAGTCGGACGCAACTTAGCGACTAAACAACAACAACAGTAGTGAAAATACTTGGACAGAAAAATAGATGAGAAATGCCAACAGCACGGGCTCTGGCTGTAATGAAATGTGCTGGAGGCCATATGTGAAATGTTTAAAGCAACTAGGCTGTGGAAATCATGGTGCTTGAGAATCCAGTTCTCTTGAGGGTTAGGTTTAGATAGGGTCTTCCAAGTCGGGGAGCGCCTGGGCTCCCCCAGGAAAGCAGAAGAAGGAAGAAGGGGTGGGGGGCGGGTTCACGCCCCTGCAGGATGTTCAGGTGGTGGGGATTTGGGCTGCTCCTTCAGTCCCTCCTGACTCAGCTTCTGATCAGCCCCGCCAAGGCCTCTGTCCTCCTGGTCCTTGATGGGCGTGGTCTGGGTGGGCTGTGCGCAGGTCTTTGACGCCCGGAGCTGTTCCACGGCCCAGGAAATGTTCCAACACATCTGCAGACATGTGCGTTACGCCACCAACAACGGCAACATCAGGTGCGTGTGCCTGTCCTGAGGCTACGGCTGGGGCCCCACACAGACCCCCAAGGCTTAGCCGAGAGATGCAGGTGGGTTTAAGCTCCCGGAGAGGCCAGAGAGGAAGAAAGTAGAAAGACCTTGGCTTCTTCAGGGAGTCTTCACAGTGAGCCCGCCTCCATGAGCCTAGTGCCTCACTAGTGGCCTGTTTCCTTGGTTTCTTTCTGACTTGGAGCCATTTGGAGGAGACAGGGGGGATCTTTAAGAGGTAACTTCACTCTTCAAGGTTACGGTCCCCACTTTGTAGAGGGGAGGAGAAGTTGGTTTTGCAGCTGATGGGTCCAGTGTGGTGTTTCCCTTGGAGGTGAGGGACTCACTGCTCATCCGTACCCACCCCAAACCGTCTCCCTTACCATCTCCTTCCCCCAACCAAGGAGGTCAAGGCCAACTCACTCGGTCATTCATTTATTTTTCTGTTCGGCAAACACTCAGTGTCTGCCTGATGGGGACCTGACACAGGGCTAGGCTTGGGGGTGGTATGTGAGCAGGACCCTAAGACGAGGCTCCAGCCCACTGCGAATCTACACCTTGCACTAGAAAGGCACCCAGCTAACTCAACGCCAAAAAGAGATGGTCCATCTGCTTAAAGCCTGAAGGGTGGGAAGGGCTCCCTGGAGGGGCGGTCCCTGCGCTGGTCTGCAAGGAAGGTTAGGAGCCGGTGGGGGGGAGAAGGAAGGAGCAGATATGTCAGGAAGTGGACAGGCTACACAGAGGCTGGCGAGAGCTTGGCGTGTCTCAGGGCTGCAGGGGTTTGGTTCAGTTAGCTTGGCTGCAGAGCACTGGGGAGTGGGAAGACGGGAGGAGGAGGGGGACCTGTTAGGGGAGTGGTGGCTGGAAGCCCCCACTGAAGCCGGGTGGCAAACAGTACCATCCTCGTCTTGGGAAAGGTCGGCCATCACCGTGTTCCCCCAGCGGAGCGATGGGAAGCACGACTTCCGGGTCTGGAACGCCCAGCTCATCCGCTATGCCGGCTACCAGATGCCGGATGGCAGCATCAGAGGGGACCCCGCCAGCGTGGAGTTCACACAGGTACCAGACCCAGCTTTGGTGGGTGAGAGCGGAGCCCAGAGAGGCCCAGGGACCTGCATCTCCAGGCTCACTGGGCCTGTCTTGCCCCCAGCTGTGCATCGACCTGGGCTGGAAGCCCAAGTACAGCCGCTTCGACGTGTTGCCTCTAGTCCTGCAGGCTGATGGCCGCGACCCAGAGCTCTTCGAAATTCCCCCTGACCTTGTGCTCGAGGTGCCCATGGAACATCCTAGGTAAGCAGGCTGTGGGTGCTGGGAGTGTGAGTTCACATGCATGCCCCTTCCTTTCCGAAGAGAGATGGCAGTCCTCAGGACCCTCCCTGCTCCTCCCCCAAAGCCCAGCCAGCAGCAGCTTGATGCCCAGCAGGGCTGGCTTTCCAAGTCCACCACATTACCCTTGTACAGCAGCTTTGTCGGGCCTCAGACTTATGAGAAGATGCTGAAGGGGACAGGAAAGCAATGGCTTAGGTAGACTGGGTCCTGGGAGCTTGGGAAGCGGTGACCCTGGGAGGGGGAGCCTTGAAAGCCCTGAGATTCTCACACTGAACAGCCCAGGCCTCTTTGACCTTCCTGCCAACTCTCTTAGCCATTCATCTCCTGACTGTGGTGACAGGATAAGGTGACAATATTTCAAGAGCTCATCGGGTTCAGCCCCTGCTCCAGGGCTGAATTACAAAAATACCTCCATACATTGACACTATGTAGCAGGCATTAGGCTGGGCTATTATTTTTATCCTCTGAATATACTGAACTTAGTCCTACCTCAGGGCCTTTGCACTTGCTGTTCCCTTTGCCTGACAGGCCCTTTCTTCAGAATTTTGCAGAGTTCATTTCTTGTTAATGAGGTATTTCCATTACCTGTTCTGAGAAGCCTCTTCTGAACACCCAATCTAGGGTAGGAACCCTTACCCTTCATCTAACATATCACTTTGTGCTTTTTTTTTAAATATTGATTTATTTGTACGCATCGGGTCTTAGTTGTGGTATACAGACTCTGTGTGCGTGCTAAGTCGCTTCAGTCATGTCTGACTCTTTGTGACCCTATGGATGGGAGCCTGCCAGTCCATGGGATTCTCCAAGCAGGAATACTGGAGTGGGTTGCCATTTCCTCCTTTAGGGGTCTTCCCAACCCAAGGACCAAACCCGCATCTCTTATGTCTCATGCATTGGCAGACAGGTTCTTTACCATTAGCGTCACTTGGGAAGCACAACGGACTCTCTCTGGTTGTGGCCCTTGGGCTTAGCAGCTCCTCAGCACATGAGATCATAGTTATTTTAGTTCCCCGACCAGGGATCCAACCTGAGTCCCCTACATTGCAAGACAGATTCTTAACCAGTGGACCGCAAGGGCAGTCCCATCACCTTGTCTTTATTTTCTTATTTATTTATTTGTTTACCTATTTGTAGTCTGTAAGGTCTTTGAGAATTAGGGATCTTGTCTTTCTTGTTCAGCAATATAGCCCCAACACCTAGCAAGAGGTCTGGCTCATAGTAGGTACTCAGTTATAAATATTTCTGGAGTGAATGAATATACAAGTAAAGGGTACTATTATCTTCACAGTAATCCCACGATTTGTCTCTACTTTGCTGGTGGGGATGCTGAGGCTCAGGGAGGCTGAATAATATCTGAAGGTCACACAGTTGGTAATCAGTCAGGCAGAACTTGAACTAGGCTTTCTGACACTGGGATCTTTAATTGCTATGTTCTGTTGAGTCCTCAGCATTTAGCACAGAGCCTGCTCTTTACTTGATGCTTAATACGTTTGCTTGAATAATCTCATGAATGAATGCGTAATTAGCCACATGTTATGTCTAAGTCACCTCTCCAGGTGGGATGAACTTAGAGATCAGCACTTGAAAAGGAGTTTTCTTGGTTGACTCTTTCTGAAGCTTTTATTAGGGCGTGAGTGTGGGCCGAAGTGAAGGCTGCATTGCTACCAGCCCTGCCTCCCTACCAGGTACGAATGGTTCCGGGAGCTGGAGCTCAAGTGGTACGCCCTGCCAGCCGTGGCCAACATGCTGCTTGAGGTGGGCGGCCTCGAGTTCCCAGGGTGCCCCTTCAACGGGTGGTACATGGGCACGGAGGTTGGAGTCCGGGACTTCTGCGACGTCCAGCGATACAACATCCTGGAGGTAATGAGGACTGTCCAGCTGGGCCGGCTGGAGGTACGGGCCTGCAGGTGGGGCCCCTGGGACGGACTCACCCCCATTTCTCTGCCTCTACAGGAAGTGGGCAGAAGGATGGGCCTGGAAACGCACAAGCTGGCCTCACTCTGGAAGGACCGGGCTGTTGTTGAGATCAACGTTGCTGTGCTCCACAGTTTCCAGGCATGTCTGCTGTCTGTGGGTCTGAAGGTGCTCTGGTTAGAAGGTTATCTGGTGCAGCCGCTCATGTCATTCTTGATTTTCCCCTTACAGCTTTGCTCATTTATTCGTGCATCCAACAGTGTTGAATACCCAGTTTATGTCAGGTGCTGGGGGATACAGAGACAAGCCCTCTCAGGTCTTCTAGTGTAAACTTGAATGCTTCTAGCAACAGGCAACTCCTTATCTCTCAAGACTGGTCAGTCCTGGCGTTTGAACACTGAATCCTATCCTCTCCCAATTTTCAAGGACTTTTATTCCTGAAAATCCTCTCCCTCTCATAGCAGCTGTCTCCTTATCCACTGGATCATTTCTACTGATGACCAATAAGGTGTAATGATTCCCATCTCAAAGAGATAAATGACTAGCCAGCCAAATACTCCCCCTAAGCAGCTACTACCTGGTTTTTCTACTTCCATTTACAGTAAAACCATTGATGTGCTAAGTTGCTTCAGTCATGTCTGACTCTTTGTGACCCATGGATTGTAGCCCGCCAGGCTCCTCTGTCCATGGGATTTCCCAGGCAAGAATACTGGAGTGGGTTGCCATGCCCTCCTCCAGGGGATCTTCCCACCCCAGGGATGGAACCCAGGTCTCCCGCATTGCAGTTGGATTCTTTACCGTCTGAGCCACCAGGGAAACCCCCAAACCATTGAAAGACCTCATAATACATTCTCACCTCCCACCTCCTCCAGTCAGGCTTTTATCCTCCACAGCTCTGCCAGTCACACTGGAATTCTGGCTTTTATTCAAACTCACCAAGATGGTCCCCACTGTAGGGCCTTTGCACTTGCTTTTCCCTCTGCCTAAAACTCTTGCCACAAATCATCCTATGACCAGCTCCTTCCCTTCAGCCAGGTCTCGATTATCACCTCTTCAGAGGAGCCCTCTCTGCACCATAAAAACGGCACGCTCACCCCTCCTTCATCCTGTCTCTTATTCCTTTACCCCTTTCTTCTCCTTCACAGTCCTCATTAGATCCTGACATAGTCCATCTTTTCCTTTCTGGTTTTCTTTCTGTGCTTATTTTCGGCTGCACTGGGTCATCGTTGCTGTGCACGGGTTTCCCTCGTTGCTGCGAGCGGAGGCTGCTCTCTGGTAGTGGTGTGCAAATTTCTCATCGCAGTGGCGTCTCTTATCGTGGAGCGTGGGCTCCTGAGCATGTGGGCTTCAGTACTGGCAGCACATGCGCTCAGTAGCTGTGGTGTGCGGGCTTAGTTGCCCCGTGGCAGGAGGGATCTTCCCGGATCAAGGGTTGAACCCATGTCTCCTGCATTGGCAGGTGGATTTAACCACTGGAGCACCAGAGAACTCCATCTCCTTCTTTCTTTGTTTGCCCCATTAGAATGTAAGCTCCATGTGGCAGGGACCTTGTCTCTCTTGTTCACTGCTCTACCCCTGGAGCCTAGAAGAGTGTCTGGCACGTGGAGATGCTAAAAATGTATTCACTGGATGAAAGACCCAGAGCCCATGTCCACACGAGCAGTGGTTACTCTCGCTTCCCTATCTGGGCAGCAGCGTCCACCACACACAGCAGGCTGGTTTCTGTGTGGGGCTGAGCCCTCTGGCCCATCTGCTGCTCTCTCTCATATAAACACTCCCCTTGTGGGAAGGAGCCGTGCGACGTGTGAAGCTATTATTGCTTTAGAAGCTGGAATCATCTCCACAAAGCTGGCAGGTGTCCTGGAAGCCTGGCCACTGGGCTGAGAGTCATCCATTCATTCAGCAAAGTTTTATTGTACATTTTTCATGTGTCAGGCACTAGGCCAGGCCAAGAATATGAGCAGTGAACAAAACAGATAGAAACCCTGACCTTGTGGAAAGTAGTGGGAGCTGACTTTAAACACCCAGTAAATACATGCGCACTGTTCCCTAGGGCTGGTCACCCTATAGACAGGTCAAGCTCATGCCTGACTGTGGGGAGTAGGGGGCGTGGGGAAGCTCTGAGACAAGACAGGAAGAGCCCCCTGCAGCTGGCCCAGCTTGGGAAGGCCCCAAGGCTGTGGACCACACATCCTGACCCTGGAATCAGCTCTGACACTGGCAGGATGTGGATACATCCCAGAAAATCTGCTGACCCTCAGCAGTCTCCTGACCACTGCTGACCACGTCCCTCCACTGCTTGAGAGTCTCCAGGCAGGACTTCCCCGTGACCCTCCTTCGGGGTCAGCTTCAAAAGACTTGGGCTCATTTCCTCATTTGCAAAACAGAGATAATAATGGTACCTCCCCTCACTAGGTTACAGTAAAAATGAAATGAAAACCAATGCAAATTGTTTAGCTGCACTCCCTGACCCACAGTGAACACTCAAAAAGCATTAGTTGTTTTTTTTTTCTGTTTTATTTATGTATTTGGCTATACCTGGTCTTAGCTGCTGCACATGGATCTTCAGTCTTCCTCGCAGCATGCAGGACCCTTTTACATTGTGGCTTGAGGAGTCTTTTAGTTGCAGCATGTAGAATCTGTTAAATATTAATAGCTCCTCAATAGGGATCAAACCTAGTCCCCGCTGCCTCCCACACTGAGAGCTCAGAGTTTTAGCCACTGGACCACCAGGGAAGTCCAGCATCAGTTTTGTCGTTGTTATTATTTATTACTGTTGCAACCATCCTCACCACTATCACCATCAGCTCCTGAGCCTAAAACTGGTCTGGCATCCAGCAGCTGCTGTGTGAAAAGTGAAGTGTTAGTCGCTCAGTCGTGTCCGACTCTTTACCACTCCAAGGACTGTATGTAGTCCACCAGGCTCCTCTGTCCATGGGATTCTCCAGGCAAGAATACTGGAGTGGGTTGCCATGCCCTCCTCCAGGGGATCTTCCCGACCTGGGGATCAAACCTGGCTCTCCTGCACTGCAGGCAGACGCTTTACCATCTGAGCCACCAGGGAAGCCCCCAGTTGCTGTGTATTTAAAAGTTTACAAGGCGTGCCTGGTCGTACTAGCCCCTCCACCAGCAGGCTCCTCTCCTGCCTCCTGACCTGGTCTCAAGCAATGCCCGTCCGCTGCCTAACTTGTACCCGTCTCTCAAAACTCACCTCTTCTTAGAAGCTGTCTCTAAAGAACTCACCTCCTCTTAGAAGCTGTCTCTAAAGTCCCCCATCTCTGCTCCGGGACCCTGTCTGAGCATAGCCCTCCTTTAGTCCTCCGTCAGCACCTGCTCTGACCTCCGTCGTAGCTTCTGTCAGACCATGTGGAACGGCTGAGGTCCTTCTTGCCTCCCCACAGTTAGAACATGATCTAAGGCAGAAACGGGGCTGCGTCTTCCACCTCTTTATGCAGTTTCTGGTAGATAAAAATAATAATAGCAGCTAACATTTACTGAGCATGTTTTACGCTTTACTTGTTAACTATTTTAAGATTTTTAAAAATTATTTTTGGCTGTGGTGGGTCTTCGTGGTTGTGCACAGGCTTTCATCTGGTTGCAGCGAGTAGAGGCTGCTCTCTGCTTGCTGTGCGTGGGCTTCTCATTACGGTAGCATCTCTTGTTTCAGAGCATGGGCTCTAGAGCACATGGGCTCAGTAGCTGTGGTGCATGGGCTTAGCTCCCCATGGCAGGTGGGATCTTACTTCCCAGACTAGGGACTGAACCCATGTTCCCTCTTGCAAGCAGATTCTTAGCGATTGGACCCCCAGGCACATCCCTTATTTATTGCATCCTTTCAACAGCATGATGATGTACCAACTGTTACCATCCCCATTTTACAGATGAGGAAACTGAGATTAAGGAACTAATAGCTCAAGGTCACAGAGCTATTGAGAGCCCAAGGTTTGAACTACTCCGTGAAACAAATGTCTCTTGACTGCATGAGTTGCGCCAGACAATGTGGCTGCTCTTACTGAATCATTCCAAAAAGGCTCAGGCCCCTTGGATTCTAATTTTAAGACGTGGGATATGGTGGTAATTTGTCTTCGATACGCTGTAGTTCCCCCAGGGCTTCAGCCCTCTTCAGAGATGTCTAGTTCCTTCTTAGCTGAGACAGCCACTCCTTTGGGAGGTGATTCCTAGAACTCTCTGCCAACAAGTGACAAAAAAGGCACTGTGGTTAGATTCAACAGCATCCAGAGAGCCATTTGCTAGGAGTTTGGGGAGAGTGTGAGCATGGCCTGAGAAGGTGGACACCGCCCCCAGAGGGCCAAGGGCGGCAGCCTGTGGTCTGAGGGCTGACCACGGCTATTGTGCTTGCTTGGGCTCCTCAGAGGCTCTGGCTGTACCTTGCATTTGGGTATTTATTTTCATCAGTGAGAATGGGTCCAGGGGATTGCACTCCATTTTTACAGATTGCCAGGCCCTCCCATGGTCCATCCGGGAGCCCTGCAGCTCACCAGCCACTCTCCTTACTCCTCTCATCCACTCGCCTTCTTGCCCACTTCCGATTTAGAAGCAGAATGTGACCATCATGGACCACCACTCCGCTGCAGAGTCCTTCATGAAGTACATGCAGAATGAGTACCGCTCCCGAGGGGGCTGCCCAGCTGACTGGATTTGGCTGGTCCCCCCGATTTCTGGAAGCATCACCCCCGTGTTCCACCAGGAGATGCTAAATTACATCCTGTCCCCTTTCTACTACTACCAGGTAAAAGAGGGGGCTTCCTCTACTCTCTCGGGAACTCAGGGGTGGAGACAGACTGTGTGTGTCTGCACATGCATGTATGTGTGTGTGTGTGTTTACGTGTGCTTGTGTGTGCTCACTCGTGTAGGACATACAGGGAAGAATCAGGGACACAGAGGCATATATTTAATGCTTTCTGGGCTTCACTCAAGGATGCTTTTGTCCATTTCCACAGAGGTGAGACTGAAGGAAACACCTTTCATTGTACCTTTAGTAGCCCAGTGCTCTGCACGCCCATTGTGCCCACCTGCCTGGGAGGGGTATGGACAGTCACAGAGCACCGTGGTCAGGAGCCTGGCTCCCAGTCACATACATCTGGGGTGATTCTCCCACTTCCTAGCTGTGTGATCTCAGGTGGGTCATTGCACCCATCTAAGCCCTGATTTTCTCATCTCTGAAAAGACGGGTATCAGCTCCATGATGGCAGAGGTGGTCAAGAATCCCGTGAGCCAATGTACAGACAGCTCAGCCCAGTGCCCTACCCAGAGTGTACTCAGGAACTGCCACCCAATGAAACGGGCTCTTTTTTTCCTTTTTATCAAAAAGGACCTTGGTTAGATTTAGCGAGCAGCTTCCTTGCTCTAAAGGTGAGAAGGAGGGTGACTGATTGCCCAGGACACTGTAGGCCTGTTGTCACAGCACCTCCTTCAACTCTCAGCAGCATCCCAGGTCAGACTGTGCATGACATACAGTCTATGTAGGCTTCCTAGTAGTGAGACATCAAAAGGAAAGAGACATATGGCCCCTCCTTCCAGGGGGACAGTTGAATGAAAATCAGCGGATCTGTGCCAGACAGGAGCTTCAAGTTTGAGGGAGACAGACAGACGCAGCCCTTCCCTGTGTGGCTTTCAGTGAGGGGGTGCGGACAGGGCCTGCTTGCCTCCCCACCCCGCCCCCAACTTACGAGGGGCACAAAGGGCCCTCTGTCTCTCCAAGCCAGAACCAAGCCAGGGCCTGTCTTGCCCACATAACTGCCCTATTTTCTGAAGGTGGAGGCCTGGAAAACCCACGTCTGGCAGGACGAGAGGCGGAGGCCCCAGAGAAGAGAGATTCGATTCAAGGTCTTGATCAAGTAAGTGGGAATGGTCGATGCTGACATCTGAATGGCAGCCCTTCCTTCTAGGCCTTGATGGACAGGGAACAAAGAGAAAGGGTTTGGAGGGCCTTCTCTGGCAGTCCAGTGGTTAGGACTCAGCGCTTCCACTGCGGGGTGCGCGGGTTTGATCCCTGCTAGGGGCGCTAAGATCCCACATGCCTCATGGCCCAAACACTAAAGCATAAAACAGAGGCAGCATTGTAACGAATCCAATAAAGACTTAAGAAATCTTTTTCTAAAAGCATATTAAAACTATTTTAAAAAAGAGAGAGAAAGGGTTTGATTCCCAGACGGGCGTGCATGATAAGTCACTTCAGTCGCGTCTGATTCTTTTGGACCCTATGAACTGTAGCCCGCCAGGCTCCTCTGGCCATGGAATTCTCCAGGCGGGAATACTGGAGTGGATTGTCGTGCCCTCCTCCAGGGGATCTTCCTGATCCAGGGATCGAACTTGTGTCTCATTATGTCTCCTGCATTGGCAAATGGGTTCTTTACCGCAGGCGCCACCAGACCCCAATTCCATGGGTCACCTGCCACCTCTGCCCCAGAGTTCTCTCTCCTCTATTTTCCCAAAGGACCTGAGTGGCAGGTTGAGCAGGGGAGGGGAGTGAGACAAGGTCTCACTCCAGAAACCTGGATTCTTTTCCCTCAACCTGCCCTGCTTTAAGCTTCCTTTTAGGAAGGCTGACTTGGCACCTACTCTGTCTGTCCCCACAGAGCCGTGTTCTTTGCCTCGGTGCTGATGTATAAGGCCATGGCATCCCGGGTCAGAGCCACGATCCTCTTTGCAACAGAGACGGGGAGATCTGAAACGCTGGCCCAGGACCTCGGGGCTTTGTTCAGCTGTGCCTTCAACCCCAAGGTAGCCGCCTCGGCCTGTGTGTGGGGAAGTCTGGGACGAGTTACAGTGATTGCTCTGCTCCTAGATAGCCCTGAGCCTCAGGGCATACTTTGCAACTCTGTGATAGAAGGAGAGATATGTGTCCCGGGATTCCCAACTTACCCAGTAGATAAGCTTTTCATAGTGTTCCAGGAAACACAATTTGAGAAACATGTTCCTAATGATGCCAAGTCTCCATGTACATGAACTGTCCCAGGGGAATTTTATTCACATTTGCAGAGCACCTCCTATACGGGGTGTGGGGCTAAAGGCGAAGGACGCAGAGAATGGATAAGATGCAGAGAAATAAAACGAAACCCCGAAGGGTGACTCATTCCCTCTAGCAGTGTTGGACTCGAGCCTCTGTCACTGAAGTCACTGAAGGCATCCCAGGTCAGGCTGAGGCCCTGACGTATTTCACCTGAGATTAGCTTCAGGCAAAGCATTTGTGTTCCCAAGATGCCAAAGGAGTTGAGCAATTTTGTAACCCACTCATCCTGTTTTTTGTGAAAAATATGTCCACATTCTCGGAATCCGAAATAGCAGTGGAAGTGGTAAGACGTGATGTGGGACATGAAGTGTTTTGGAGGCAGACGCGCCCCCCCCCACCCCCCCAGGGCTGGCTGATGTGCTAGCTGTGGGAGAATCAAAGAACCGAGGACGCTGTGTGCAAATAGATTAGGTTGGCAGGGACTTGTTAAGTACTTACCTCCTCCATGGCAGGCACCAGGGAACAGAGCTGATGACAGGGACCCAAGCGATGGATGCCTGGGGAGGGCGTGGAGGGAGTCAGCCTGGGAAGCGAGGGCTGACATCCACCCTGGGTACTCTGCAGGTTCTCTGCATGGATCAGTACCAGCTGAGCCATCTGGAGGAGGAACAGCTGCTGCTGGTGGTGACCAGCACTTTTGGCAATGGAGACTCCCCTGGCAACGGAGAGGTGGGTGGCCCAGGGCTCAGGGCCCAGGGGGCTGGGGGCTGGTAAGGGCCGGAAAGGACATGGGGACTCAGCATGTCCTAAGGAGGGCATTTGGGAGTGAGAGCTCTGATCACTCTGGGTTGCCCTAACGTTAGCCATCAACCTTCCTCCTTGGTAATTACTGGTGTATACTCGAGCCGCCAAGCCTATGATGTGCTTAATATATTTCAGTAAATTGACCTGCCTTTTTAAATTCAAAAATTCATTTTTAGAGGAAACTTTATATCAGTCTCACAAATAGAAAGCCAGCAAAGAGTGGTCCCACGTAAATCCAATGAAAGTCAAACAGTTATTGAATTATAGCCAGATACTGTTGCCTAATCATGGCTTGCTTTGTTCTTCAAAAAGAGTAATAAGCAAGTATTAGAGAAGTGTTAAGTCTCTATTGGCAGTGATCTGAGATTTTTCTCTAGTGTTCAGGACAAGAAAATAAAATAATTGAAACAGGAGTAACTATTTTAAAATTATAGAAAAAAGAATATTTTCCTACCATGTGATTTGATACTATTTTCCATCTGAAGTTATCTTGGAAAAAAACAAAGTGAAAATGTTAGTTGCTCAGTCATGTCTGAGTGTTTGCGACCCCGATGGACTATAGCCTGCCTGGCTCCTTGTCCATGGGATTCTCCAGGCAGGAATACTGGAGAGGGTAACCATTCCCTTCCTGGCCCAGGGGTCAAACCCAGATCTCCTGCATTGCAGACAGATTCTTTACCACTGAGCCACCTGGGAAGTTATCTTGAGTTTCTGGGAAATCAGGGTTATTTCAGAGAATATGGGACCAATCATCAATCTGACAAGAAGAAAGGCTCAGGTGCCATCAGGAGACCCTCTAGAGATACGCTGCTATTAGACAGCATCCCCCGCCCGGCCAGGGCTGGGCTCTCCTGGGTCCCCCATCAAAGGTCAGGCCCCCATGAGTTGCTGAGGCTGAAATTGTCCCCAAGTCCCAGCCAGGTGGTCCACATAAACCAACTTCCACTTGAGGATCTTGGACTTTGTCCTGCCAGATCTGGCCAGTTTTCAAATGAGCCACTGGATGACTAGGAAAAGCAGTGCTCTCATTAATCGTGTCCTGAGACTTCTATGATTCTCTTTCTAGAAACTGAAAAAGTCCCTCTTGATGCTGAAAGAACTCACCAACAAGTTCCGGTAATGCCCTTCCCCGCTCCCAGACTCTGGGTTCCATCTGACGATGGAGCTGGGGATGTACAAGAGGGGGATTTCTCTGGGACGTCCAGGCCCAAAGAGAGCCTGTCCTCAGGGATGTCGTGGGTGTCAAAGCAGGAAAACCAAGTACCTTTCTCGGGTCTGCAGGCCAAGGGTGGGGTTGGTCTTGGGAGTTCGGCAGTCAGGGAAGACAGGAACGGGATGCGTGCCCTGGTGATCTTTGCCCAGCTGGCATGAATGTGTCCAGGGGCTGGCCTATGGCTTGTTGGCTCTGGGGCAGGTGGCAGGCCTGCTCACCCAGGCTCCATGCGTGTCCTCCTCTGGCAGGTACGCCGTGTTTGGCCTTGGCTCCAGCATGTACCCTCAGTTCTGCGCTTTTGCTCACGACATCGACCAGAAGTTGTCCCAGCTGGGGGCTTTTCAGCTTGCCCCAACTGGGGAAGGGGACGAACTCAGCGGGCAGGAGGAGGCCTTCCGCAGCTGGGCCGTGCAAACCTTCAAGGTTGGTTCACAGCTGGGAGCTGCCCCACCACATGGGCAGGGAGGCTGTGGTGCGCTTGTGCCCCAGACACCTGTGCCAGGCATCCTGGCGGTCACTGCCCCATTGGGCCCTGTAGGCATGGTCCGAGTGTGGGCAGGGTCGCAGGTTGGAGGACTCAGGTCACTGCTGCACCCCAACAGCCGCCAGAAGAGCTCCACTGAGATGTGTCCCCCAGGTGGGAGAAGGTGGATAAGATGCTTCCCTGCCCTTGGGGAGCTATGGTTTAAGATCTTGCCCCTCTCTGATTATCCAGGTCCCCTCCTGACATCCTTGTCCTGTTTCAGTGTCCCAGCTACAGAGAGCTTGGAGACAGGGCTATCTCAGTAGGTCTTTAGGGCCTGCAGCTTGACCCCACTGACTGAGAAAACTCATCGAAGCAAAGTCTTTCACCCCGCAGCGGGGCTTATGAGCACCAGCTTGAGAGGGGCCGGCATGATTCCCAAGCCCAGGTCTCCTCCACATGATTCCACATCAGGAAAATGGGAGCAATCAAACCTGTCTCATGGTGTGGGCATGCAGATAAAAGTAGACGCTGTCATTATTAATAATCATAATAGCAGCAACAGCTTCTCCGTGCTAGGACCAGCCACTTTATACAGTCTTCATAATAGCCCTGCCAGATAAGTGTCCTTAGTAGTTAGAGCACTTAGCTCAGTTGTAAGGAATGTGGTAGCCCCAGGGGTGGTGATGCTGCTGCTGATGACAGGAATGGTTATTAACACTGGTCTGTGCCATCTTCGTCCAGGCAGCCTGTGAGACATTCGATGTCAGTGGCAAGCACCACATTGAGATCCCCAAGCTCTACACTTCCAATGTGACCTGGGACCCACACCACTACAGGCTCGTGCAGGACTCAGAGCCTCTGGACCTCAACAAAGGTATTGCTTCCCTGCGCCACACGGAGCTTGCTTGCCCTTCCTGCCGGGGTGGGCGTGTCTGAGTCCTGAGCCTATGGTCAAGGAGAACACTCTGTGTGTGTGTGTGTGTGTGTCTATCTGCATATGTGTGTTAGTTGCTCAGTCATGTCTGACTATTTGCAACTCCCTGGACTATAGCCCGCCCAGCCCTTCTTTCCATGGGATTCTCCAGGCAAGAATACTGGAATGGGTTACCATGCCCTCCTCCAGGGGATCTTCCCGACCCAGGGATCGAACCCAGGTCTCTTGTGTCTCCTGCAATGGTGGATGGATTCTTTACCACTGGGCCGCCTGGGAAGCCCAAGGAGACCACTAGGACCCTCTGAACGGAGGCAGCTAGTCTAGGGCTACCAGGCGTCTCTCTCTCATTGGGTCCAAGAGTCTGTAGGGATGCAAGACCCAGGGCTTGTCTGGTCTCTGAGGAAGGGTATTCAGAAGGAAACTCTGGCAGGGTAGTGGAAAGAGAAGGGTGCTCCCGTGTGCCGGACACTGTGCTGGGCTCTTTGTCCACCTACTCTAAGTGACCTCTGACACTCAGCCCAAGTGGAAAGCACAGACAGAGAAACGGAAGTTCAGGGAGATGCGACAAGTTGCTAGCACAAGGCCAAGCTGGGATTTGGGCCCCAGCCTTCCAGCTCCAGTGGCATCCGGGTATTAATGAAGGACATTTTGCAGAGGCAATTCCAGGCTGCAGTCCGGGAACTCTGGATGGCCCCTATTGCTGCTGTGCTCCCATGATTCCTCTTGTCTTGTACCACAACTGCGGTGGTCCTGCAGGTTTCTGCATGTTTAGGATATCCTCAGCTTCAACTATGCTCTCCTGTGGATCCCAAGCCATGGGATGCTCTAGAAATCCCCATACTGGGGGCATCTAAATTGCATTTCCCAGCATCTGGCAGCAGCACAAGCACCTTCTGTCAGAACAAAGGTCTTAATTTGTGATTGAGAAACATAGTGGGAAAAAACAGGCAGGGAAGGAAAACCCCAGCACCGTCAATGTGCGGCACCCAGGGGAATGTCGGGTGTAGTTGATTCAGCACGCGGAGGCTGCCCCACCAGTACTTACGAGCCACATCGCCACTTCACCGTCTCTCTATTCCACAGCCCTGAGCAGTATGCACGCCAAGCATGTGTTCACCATGAGGCTCAAATCACAGCAGAATCTGCAGAGTCCGAAATCCAGGTAGAGCAGAAGACAGGACTTCCGGGGTGAAATTCCACAGATTTTACTTATTCATTTTATTTTTGGCAGCGCTAGCTTTCTCTAGTTGCGGTCTGCGGGGGCTACGCTCTAGTTTCGGAGCACAGGTGGAGCACAGGCTATCTAGGGTGCACAGGCTCTGATAGTTGCAGCGCACGGGCTTAGATGCTCCGAGGCATATAGGATCTTCCTGGACCAGGGATTGAATCCATGCCCTCTGTGTTGGCAGGCGTATTCTTTGCCACTGGACCACCAGGGAGGTCCCCACAGATTTTATTTTAATCTAGGGAAGACCAAAGTAAGTCAGTCTTTGAAAAAAGAAAACAAAAGTGTCTGCTGGCCTTAGCTATGGTGCTATTGGTAGGACCAGCTAAAGTGCTCACCCCTGTGGCCACCAGCACCTTCACATCAGGTCTGCATTAACCACGAGCCAGTTTTCCAGCTTGGGAATCAGGCAGCTGCTTTACTTCCTGTCCTTTGTGATTTACCTATTTCACCAAAAAAAGGAGGGCAAGAGAAACTCAAACCCTTTGACGCTTTCTTAAGAACTTTCAGAAATTTTGACAGGGCAGGACTTTTCCCCACCAGGCAACCAGTGTTGTGGATTCTCCAGAGGTTTATCTGTGCTGTCCTTACATTCATTAGCAAAACTGGGCTGTGTTCTAATAAGAACCACATTTGTGCTAACACTAGGAAAGGTTTGTCCCAATGCCCACGTATCTTCCAGTGGCATGCTCTCTTTAGGCAGAGTCTGTGGCCAAGCTTTCGTGGAGGGTGGCATGGGAGGGGTACTGCCTACCCTCTCCCCACAGAGAAGCCATGGTCCCCATCAGCCCCCAGCCCTCTTGAGCACCCCAGCCCTAGGATGCCGGCAACCTGTGTTCATGGAACCAGGCAGGAACACGAAAGGAGGGCGTTTCCTGGGGAAGCTGGCCCACCCATCAGGGAGCATGGGAGGAAATCCTGGTGGCGTCATCAGAGGCCTCTTTTTCCTTCTCCAGCCGCACCACCCTCCTGGTGGAACTCTCCTGTGAGGGCAGCCAAGCTCCAAGCTACCTGCCGGGAGAGCACCTCGGAGTTTTCCCATGCAACCAGCCAGCTCTGGTTCAAGGCATCCTTGAGCGAGTGGTGGATGGTCCTGCCCCGCACCAGCCTGTACGCCTGGAGACTCTCTGTGAGAATGGTGAGCCTTCTGCAGGGGAGCTTGGCTGAGGTGACCTCAGCATCCTCCCACCACCTCCCCCAGTCCCACTGATGGGTTGTGATGCAGACACTCATCTAGTCTTGTCCTTCTGGCTGAGTAGGGGGCTCCTGAAGCCTGCCCCAAAGTAGCCTTGCAAATAGTTCTGGACTATTTATTCTGGGCTATATATTCTGGACTGTAATAGTTCCAGCAAGAAGGGATTCTTCCTTGAACTATTTGCCCAACACCAGAGGCTGGGCTGTCTTTCCCCTTCATTCGTTTCCTTAACTGGCCACTTCTGTTGATTGATTCATTTTTCCATCGAAATTTTAACCACTCATATCTATATACCAGGGGCTTCCCAGGTGGCTCAGCAGTAAAGAATCTGCCTGCAATGCAGGAGACCCAGGTTCAGCCCCTGGGTCAGGCAGATCCACTGGAGAAGGAAGTGGCAATCCACTCCAGTATTCTAGCCTGAGAAATCCCATGGACAGAGGAGCCTGGTGGGGTACAGTCCATTAGGTTGCAAGAGCCGGACATAACTTAGCGACTAAACTATCACCACCACCATCTGTATAGAAAGAAAGAAAGTGAAGTCGCTCAGTTGTGTCTGACTCTTTGTGACCCCGTGGACTGTAGTCCACCAGGCTCCTTTGTCCATGGGATTTTCCAGGCAAGAATACTGGAGTGGGTTGTCATATCCTCCTCCAGAGGATTTTCCCGACCCAGGGATCAAGCCCATGTCTCCTGCATTGCAGGCGGATTCTTTATTATTTGAGCCACCAGGGAAGCCCCCACCTGGGCTATATACCTGTGCTAAAATGAATGAGACTTCATGTCTGCCCTCAGAAAACCTATTACTTAGTACAGGGGGCAGATATGCAAGAATAATCATAATAATTACTATTATAATTATAACAGAAGCAGCCACCACAGGATAGAAAAAGGCTTTTCTCTAAATGAACAACTCATCTACCTCTAGGGTGTACATCAGTCTTTGGTGAATTTAGTCACTGTGAGTCTGTAGTTCACCTGTGTGTGTACTGCTGAAGTTCAAGTCTGTGCCAGAGAGGGACTGGACTCTGGTGCATGGTTAGTTTTGCAGGCTTGTGTCCTCTTAGGTGCCCTTCAGGGTGCTATTGATCAGCCTTTCCTAGCAGTCCTATCTCTGAGCACCATCCTCCTGCATTTGAGTTGGTCACATGAGCCCTTTTACTGTTCCTGGAACCAGAATTTCAGTGTCTTCTCTCCCCTGCAGCTGGAGGGTGGAGGATGTCTGTCCCAGATGCCTTATCACTCTTTGGGAAACCTAAATGGGGCCTCTTTCCTATCCTGTCTCCTTTCTTCCCTCTTCAGGCAGCTACTGGGTCAAGGACAAGCGACTGCCACCTTGCTCACTCAGCCAGGCTCTCACCTATTTCCTGGACATCACCACCCCGCCAACCCAGCTGCTGCTCCGAAAGCTGGCCCAGCTGGCCACAGAAGAGGCTGAGAGGCAGAGGCTGGAGACCCTATGCCAGGTGAAGATCGGGGCTGGTGGGTGAGGCTGGGGCAGGGTCCCAGAGTAAGGGGGAGCCTGAGCCTAGAGCTGGTTTTTAAGCTTCAAGAGGATCCACCCCAACTTCCCAAAGTGTGACCTGTCAACGGCTGGTGGGAAGTCAGGGATCCTCTTCCATTCCATTTCTAGGACATAGTTGCATTGAGTGACGTGAGTTTTTTGAATGTCTGCAGGATGCAACCTAAGTGCCCTTCCTCAGAAATTAGCTAGAAAAGGAGAATCATTCTCTCTTGTATTCCCCACACCTGGAAGACGCCTGGAACTCAGGAAGTGTTGGAGGATAGATGGTGTGAATGAATGGACATAGTAACAGATGTGTAGTAGCTGAATTAATAAATGAATAAAAGAATGCATTAACTCACAGGAAACTTTCTAGGCCCAAGTCTCTGCAAAGGCACTTCCAACCCAGGGATCCAACCCAGGTCTCCTGCATTGCAGGCAGATTCTTTACCAGCTAAGCCACAAGGGAAGCCTGAAGAGTACTGGAGTGGGTAGCCTATCCCTTCTCCGGCAGATCTTCCTGACCCAGGAATCAAACTGGGGTCTCCTGCATTGCAGATGGATTCTTTACCATCTGAGCTGCCAGGCAAGCCCTTTGCAAAGGCACTGGATATCGTTATTACCATCACCATTATCTCTAATTATCTTGATTCCAGTCACCTCCACTGCCATCCTCCTGTGGCTGCACTGCACCAACTTGGTGCACATTTTCTCACTTAATTCTCACAACATCCCCCCGAGGTAGGTGATGCTGCCCTCACTCCACAAAGGTGAAGTAATGGGGACAAGATCCCACAAATAGTAAGAACCTTCAGGCAAGGTTTGAACCCAGGTCTGTATGATTACAAGGTGTTAGTTGCTCAGTCGTGTCCTACTCTTTGTGACCCAATGGACTGTAGCCTGCCAGGCTCCTCTGTCCATGGAGTTCTCCAGGCAAGAATACTGGAGTGGGTTGCCATTTCCTTCTCCAGGATGTGATTCCAAAGCTCTCCCCTAAATTAGGTTATGATAAAAAATTTGACTGCTGCCCATGTATGGTTCCAAAACACTCCGCCAAATTAGGTTATGATAAATATTTGACTGCTGCCCACCAGCTGTTGACAGTAAGATTCTAAGCACACAGATTAGAGAAATGCTACTCCTCTCCAGCTTAGTGTTTTCAGCACCATGGACAGCACCTAGTTCTTTGAAATATTTGCTGTGGGAAAGAACGAGTGAGTGAATGAATGAATATTGAATTGTGACAGCCTCTTCCCTCCATGTGGAGCAAGCTCCCGGAGACACTCACATTGCCCTTGGCTTTCAGCCCTCAGATTACAACAAGTGGAAGTTCACCAACAGCCCCACATTCCTGGAGGTGCTGGAGGAGTTCCCATCCCTGCGGGTATCTGCCAGCTTCCTGCTCTCCCAGCTCCCTATTCTGAAGCCCCGGTACTACTCCATCAGCTCCTCCAGGGACCTCACACCCACGGAGATCCACCTCACTGTGGCCGTGCTCACGTACCGCACCCGAGGTGAGGCTGGGGCAGTGGCTGTGGAGCAGCCCAAGTCTGCTACTTACTGGGCAGCCGTTCATCATTAAATGATGATCTCCTCATCATTAAACACTCATCTTCCAGCCCTGTTAACAGCAGTGGAAGGAGTATGGGAGAGATCACTGTGAAACAGGCACCGAGCTAACTTCTTTGTAGATGTGATCTGAGAAGCACATTCACATGGTTTCTGAAAACCAGGCAGAGACCCTCTTTGCTCTGCTAAAGAACAGGAGACCTGGGTTCCATCCCTGGGTTGGAAAGATCCTCTGGAAAAGGCAATGGCTAACCCACTTCAGTATTCTTGCCTGGAGAATTCCATGGACAAAGGAGCCTTGCAGGTTACAATTACAGTCCGTGGGGTCGCAAAGAGTCAAACGTGACTGAGCGACTTTCACTCAAAGAACATCTGCAGAGGCCAGGGCTCAGTCCTCGGGGAGAGGAGGCAGGTGCACATCCTGTGAAAGCAGGATTCCGCCCTGAGGGAAACCAACAGGACTTCTTGGTAGGAGCGCTGGAGTAGGAGTTAGGGAAGCTGAGTTGTGACCTGATTCTACTGTTACCTGAGGGGCCTTGTACAAGTCACCTTCCCTCTCTGAGACTCAGCTTCTGCAGCGAGAGAGCCTTGCCCGATCTGAGTCCCTTTCAGCTTTTGCTGACTCTGGGCACATAGAGAGTAGAGCTCAGGACCGGGAGGAAAAGCAGCCCTCTGATTAAAGCCTGTTGAGTGCCTGAGCGGGCAGTTCAGGGAGGAGCCGCTGAAAGCGTTCATGCATGGGTGGCGGGGGCCACGTTGGTCAGTGTGTGCTGTTCTTGCAGATGGCCAAGGTCCCCTGCACCACGGCGTCTGCAGCACGTGGCTCAGCAGCCTGAAGCCTCAGGACCTGGTGCCCTGCTTTGTGCGAAGGTAGGAACTCCCTCCACTGTGTCTGCTGCGGGACCACCGGCCCCGGGGAATACTGGGTTGAAAGGGAGGCTTCTGGGGTTTAGATGCCACTCTGGGACTATTGGCCTGTAAAGAAGGCACTGGGGTCATCACACTGGGCCTCTCCATTCTAACCGCTAGTGACAGAGCACAGCCAGGTCTCTAGCAGGGACAGAGGTTGACAGCGGTGGTGGGCTCAGAACAACGAGGCTCAGCCTTTTCCCCAAAGGACCCCAGGGTGAGGTGATGGTGAATGTAGTTCATCTGGGTGGGGGACATGAAATAGCCTGCTGGACTTGGGAAACCAAATTTGAGTTCGTCGTCTCCACCGCAACCCCCCGCCCCTCAACACTACTGCCTCCACCACACCCCAGTTCCCATGCCCCTGTCCTGTGTGTGTGCATTGGACCCAGAGTGTCTGAGGACAGGACCTCTTTCCTTCTGTCCCCTCAGTGCCAGCGGCTTCCAGCTTCCCGAGGACCGCTCCCGTCCTTGCATCCTCATCGGACCTGGCACGGGCATCGCCCCCTTCCGCAGTTTCTGGCAGCAGCGGCTCCATGAGGCTGAACACAAAGGTATAACTGGAGGGCTCCCGGGGATGCGGAGGGGTGGTGCCCAGTGCCTGCCTAGGAGTAAAACTGTAACTGTAACCATCCCAGACATTTCCTGGCCCCTCTCCCGTTTACCTCAGCCTGTGTGGAAAAATGATATGAATGCCCTGGGCCTCAGGTTCCGCATCTGTAAAATAGGGACAGTACTATTTTAGATAGGATGTGGCGGTGAAATGGGATTCCAGTTGGGTGCCCAGCTCAGCCAGCCTTGCAGCATGATCCACCTACCCTCTGCTGGCCACCCTGGTAACTGCAACCTGCTCTGGGTCTTGCAGGGCTCCAGAGCGGCCGCATGACCCTGGTTTTCGGGTGCCGCCGCCCGGAAGAGGACCACCTCTACTGGGAGGAGATGCTGGAGATGGCCCGCAAGGGGGTGCTGCACGAGGTGCACACAGCCTATTCCCGCCTGCCTGACCAGCCCAAGGTAAATGCCTCAACTGCGTGTGTCTGCATGTGTAGAAAGGGTGGAGCATTAACAGAACAGACTATGGTGGGTGTCTGGCTCCCCACAAGCCCCTTACCTCTGTGAGCCTTCACCTCCTCAGCTCCAAAATAGAGGCAAGGGACTTGCCTGGTGTTCTAGGGAGCTGAGACTCCGTGCTCCCAATGCAGGGGACCGAGTTCGATCCCTGGTCAGGGAACTATATCACGCATCATGCAACTAAAGATCCTGCAGGCCAAAACAAAGACCCAGTGCAGCCAAATAAATATTTAAAAATAAAATGGAAGCAATTATGCAGTCACCAGAGCGGTGCTGTGAAGCTACTGATAGTATGTTCACTCTTCCAGGAGAAAAGACAGGTCCTGAGATGGTCAGGGCTAAGTCAGGGTCATGTATGGGTTCATCCCCAGGGCCCAGCCTGCTGAAGGCTCCCCCCTCTGGATGTACAACTGCTGGGTGGGTGGTGGTCCCAGCATCGCAAGGCTGGAGGGTGGCTGCTATTCCCTGAATGGCCTGCTGACTCACTCTGCTACCCCAGTGGGCACTTTGCCCCAAGAGCCTGGGCAGTCAGAACAGTCTCTTGGCTCAGCCTTTGTGAACTTGTCCCATTGGGCCCCTTCCACGCTGGTACTCCGTGCCTGGTGGCATCACTTGTGTGAAGCAAGAGCAGGGAGTCCCCCATTGACTCCAGGACTTCTAAATATCTGGGGAACCCTGCTCTGAATTACAAGGAGGGTCCCCTGGACAGTCTGTGCTGAGAGGCTCCCTTTTCTGGGGTGTAAGCAGATGGGCCTCAGAGCCCTGGGCAGGGCAAGTGGCTTGATTGATGCCTCTTTGAAGTGTGCTAAATTCAGAGCAAGTGTACTAAATCTGGGAGCTCCACTGGAGGTCAGCTCCTCAAGGGCAGGGCTGTGGCCGGTGTTCACCTCTCCAGCCCCAGCACAGGCCTGGGCCAGGCAGGGCGCCAGTGCATCTCCTCATCTCGACCTTGATTGTCCCCATGCAAGGCCCTGGCTGGGAGGGTGCTCACCCCACGGCCCCTTGTGCCCGCTCCCCACCTCCCCATAGCCAGGAGGCCTGACCGCAGCCTTTGCCCTCAATAGCGGGGCCCTGGACCCACCATCTCCTCTGGTTTCAGGTCTATGTTCAAGACATCCTGCGGCAGCGGCTGGCAGGCGAGGTGCTTCGCGTGCTCCATGAGGAGCAAGGCCACCTCTATGTCTGCGGGGACGTGCGCATGGCCCGGGACGTGGCCCACACCCTGAAGCAGCTGATGGCTACAGCGCTGAGCCTGAACGAGGAACAGGTGGAGGACTATTTCCTCCAGCTCAAGGTAGAGCCACTGGTGGTGTGTGGGCTCGGGATGCAGGGCACAGGCACGGGCCTGGGAGCTGGGACCAGGGGACTCAGGCTCAGACTGAACTCAAAGGAATCCTAGAGAGGGCGGGAGGCCAGAGCTGGTGAGGTGTTAGAAGGCCTGACTGTCTGTCCTGATCTGGTTGCTCAGTTGGACAAAGGCAAACGTGTTGATTTTCTGCAAGACACTCAGAGTCCCTAACACGCTGCTGTGCATCAAAGAGCTTGAAGACCGGGAGAAAGTGCTCAGCATTTCCCAACCATATTTATCTCAGAGCCCACAGTGCCTGGAGCCCTGAGGGACAAGCACAGGGCAGGCTTTGTTATTGTTCAGTCGCTCAGTTGTGTCTGACTCTTTGCGACCCGGTGGACTGCAGCACGCCAGGCTTTTCTGTCCTTCACCATCTCCCGGAGCTTGCTCAAACTCATGTTCGTTGAGTCAACGATGCCATGCAATCATCTCGTCCTCCGTCATCCCCTTCTCCTCCTGCCTTCTGTCTTTCCCGGCATCAGGGTCTTTCCAATGAACAGGCTATAATGGTCATCATAAAGCTTGGGGAGATGTTTTGTGGTCCACACCAGAGTGGAGGCTCATGAGAGTTAAAGAGTCTTAAGTGAGATTCAAATCTAATCTAAGCATGGCAATTGGGAAGGCAAATAGTTCATGAGTGTCCATGTGATGGGGAAACCAGGGAACCCTGGACTTGCTGAGTGAGAGGGGGCTGCACCAACAGAGCTGATATTAATACCTTGGTCTCTGTTTTCCCTTAAAGAGCCAGAAACGCTATCATGAAGACATCTTTGGTGCTGTATTTCCCTATGAGGTGAAAAAGGATGGGGCAGCAGGGCTGCCTAGCGATCCCAGAGCTCCAGGCGCCAACAGAAGTTAAAGCTGCTGCCGTGGACCTTAATGATGGCACCCACTCTCGATTATCTGAGGTCACAGGACTGGGGAGATTGAAGGGAGATCATATCCCCAAGCTTCTCATTTTATTTCCCCATCTCCTTCCCTTTCAAACCCTTTACTTGACCTGCTACCAAGTAGCAGCCTTGGAGACAGAATGGAACCTTTTGTCTCTCTTGAGCCCCTGCTCCGGGGTGATGGAGAGACAGGCCTCCCTGGTCCCTTGGAGACTAAATCTGCAGCTGTGTCTGGCCAAGAGGTGAGAAGGATGGAACTTCCTTGATTGCACCATTGGAGTGACCACTAGGAGGCGCTGTCACGCCACTCTGTATTTAACTGCCCATGTACAGTTATTTATGCCTCTGTATTTAAAACAAGCAAACCCCAGTCTGCCTCTTGGGCCTTCCTTGTATGATTCCATGATGGACATATTTATACGAAATATATTTTATTTTAACCACACTGTATATGTATGTGTGTGTTTTGTAAGGAAAGCAGCCTTAAGCTGTACAGAGTTAGGGTTGGCGGGGTGGTGGTGGGGTTGCCTCAGCTTGGACAAAAATCCCCCACAAAGGGACATACCAGCTTGGCTATGTTGCTTCTCTGGAATGCCCACCGGGCCTGGGGGCAGCACATGAAGTTTTGTGCACATCTGAAAACCTGTGATGGAGGCGAGGAAGCACAGGCTGGCTTCAGGGCGCCAGCTGAGCCGCGAGCTGCCGGTCCCTTAGTGAAAGCCTGCCCCGCAGCCCTGTCTCGGGAGTCACCGCCTTCTGCTCTGGGCTGCCTGTTTCATGACAGTTTGGCCAGTAATGATTTGGCTCCTGGGGGACAAAGCAGGTGAGGCTGGGCTACGTGTCAAGGCCTTGATGGTGAGTGAAGGACACACGTCTTCCACGGGGAAGGCTCCTTCAGGGACTGAGCCTGGTGGGAACAAGGAAGGAACTCAGCCAGGGGCTAAGTGGAGGGTTGGCTAAATCTGGCTCCCAGCCTGGGTTTGGAATATTGTTTCCTGGTTTTCTTGGTTCCTTGGCCCCCTTTCCCCTTTCCCCACTCCTGCTCAGGTTGAGTGGCCGGGGGTGGGGAGGAGGAGAAGGGGCATGTGACCACAGTGTCCTAGTGATGCGTCTGTACAACGTGGTCAAGGACAGTCCCCTGGACCAGCGCCTCTGCCACTCCAGTGAGCAGGGGACCACCTGGGCTCGTTACATTGCAGACTGAGGAGGTCTGCCGCAAAGCCCGGATTCTGTGTTTCTAAGGAGCCCCCAGATGCTGCTGGTCCAAGCCCACCCTGGTTCCCAAGGACTGGATTCTTGGAGTTAGCAGGATGTGCTGGCGTCATGGGGACACAGAGCCGGGTCCCCCGGCACTGGCTCTGTGACCGGCGGAACCCCCACACCAAGTCTTTTCCCCCTCCCCACATACACTGAACCCCGATGCCGGGGGACCCACAGCAGAACCACACACACAAGCCTCTCTTCTGAGCCAGCTTCTCTGGAGCTCACCGGCTCCTCCTCCCCCTGGGACTCAGGGTTCTGCTGAACCGGCCTGCCATGCGGCCCATTTCAGAAGCACGGAGCCATTGGTTTTCCGGGGCTCACCTCTGTCACCCAGCTTCCAGCAAAGATTCCCGTCCAGAGGGCGTCTGAGCTTTCTCCCACACCCTTGCGGGATTGGTGGGAGGCCCGCTGGGAGCAGGCTGCAATGTCAGGAAGCCCCCTGGTCAAAGTGAGCCGGCGATCTCTCCTACCCCTTCCCTCAGCCAGGATCGTCCCAATTCCGGAGACAACACCACATCTCAAGATTCATTTAATAAACCAACAAGTCTTTTTCTTTCTTTCTTTATTCGAAGGACACTGGGAAAAGGGACAGCCCCCTGCCGAGACGGTTCCGGTCCATTAGTGGGGGCCAGAGGGGTGTCAGCAGGGTAGATTTAACAGAGCGGGGAGAGGGTCAAGGTTGGAGAAAGGGGAGGGTCGAGGACGCCGCTTCCCACGAAGAGTGACAGCTGGCACTCGGACTAGGTGAACTTGAATGGGGGGTGGGAATGTGGTTTCGAGGCAGGTGGGGCTGCAGGCCTGGAGCCTGGGAAGGCCAGGACCCTCCCTTTCTGCCACGGGAACTGAACAGGGCCTTCTGCCTGTGGACCACCCGTCTTCTGTAGGATCCGGGTGCTCCCCAGTCCTGGCCAGCTGCCCTCTCCGCTCCGCGCTGGCTGCAGCCAGGAGCAGAGCCAGCCAAGGTCGTGGTCTCTCCAGCAAAGCCCCCAGATGCTGGGCGGCCTGGGAAGGGCTGGGGCTGGGGCTGAAGCAGGGAAGATGTGGGTGGTGAGCAGATCCAGACAGCAACACAGGGCAGGGCTGGTCTATGTCTGCACGTGGGTCAGCTGGATGTCGCCCCCCACCTCCAGGTTGTTGATGGCGGGCAGGTTCTTCAGGCGGTGGTGATATTCAAACAGGTGCTGACCACCCACAGCCACCTTGAAGCAGTGGCCTTCACACACGATCCACACCTGGACAGACAGGCCCCCGGCATTTGCACCCCACCTGGGCTGTCCTCAAGCGGAAGGCAGGCTCGTCTCCCTCCCTCCTTCCCAACTCCCCCAAACTTCAGTCAAGCAAGACCCACACCTGCATTTGAGCCACATCGAAGGATTCACTCGTGCCCAAACATGCCTTGTGCTCTCCTTCCCAGCGCCTTTTACACATTGTGTTCCCGCCTCGCACCCCCACCCAGAATGTCATCGCTCCCCGCCCTGCACACCTGTCCACATGCATCACTGCTAATCCCTCTTCAGGATTCAGCCTCCTCACTCCAAGCAGCCTTCCCACACCTCCTATGCATTCACAGTCGCTCAGTCGTGTCCGATTCTTTAGGACCCTTTGGACTTTAGCCCGCCAGGCTCCTCAGTCCATGGGGTTCTCCAGGCAAGATTACTGGAGTGGGTTGCCATTTCCTTCTCTAGGGGAGTCTTCCTAACCCAGGGATCGAACCCGGGTCCCTTATGTCTCCCGCTTTGGCAGGCGGATGCTTTCTTGCTGAGCCATCGGGGAAATCCCCACCTCCTGACCCCCATCGAGTCAAGTCAGATGCCCCCTCAGGCCTGGCCGCTGTCATCCATACCCCTAGGACCCAGCACACAGGCGTGGTCAGTGCTTGTGTTCCGCTGCGGCGGCCCCTTAACTTGTCTTTTCCCTCCCGACATCCTCCAGAGGCAGCGGCAGCACTTCTGTTAGACTGTCACCATGCCCGCCGCGCACGGACACCAGCAGAGTGGTCCCCGCACCCCAGGCACTGTCCTAAGCATGTCACGAGCATGATCTCATTTCCTTCCTGCTTCTCCACGAGACTGGTATTACTTGTGGCCCCATATTTTAGATACGGAAATTGAAGCACAGAGCATTTAAGTCACTTGCTTAAGGTCACACAGCTATCAAAGTGTACCGCTCTCTGGCTTGAAACACACCAACACCTGGTACTAAAATCCAAATCCCTTCGCTGCCCTCCACGGCCCTCTATTGGTCATTTTCAACTCTGGGAGAGGAGTATTAGGGCATATTTCAAAGCACAGATGGGGCTTCCCTGGTGGTCCAGAGGTTAAGAATCCGCCTGCCAATGCAGGGGACACCAGTCCGGTCCCTGGTCTGGGAAGATTCCACACGGTAATGGAGCAACTAAGCCCAGGTGCCACAACTACTGAGCCCGCGAGCTGCCACAAGAGAAGCCACGGCAATGAGAAGCCCGTGCATTGCATGCAACGAGAGAGCAGGCCCGACTTGCCGCAGCTAGAGAAAGCCCACGCGCAGCAATGAAGACCCAGGGCACCTCCAAAAAATACAGGTGCCCAGGCTCACCCCCCATGGGCCTGGGGTGGGGCCAGGCATTGATTTTTCTTTTCCAAGCTCTCAGGTAGTCTGCGTGTGTAGTCAGTGTCAAAAATCTAGTTCTGTGTCATCCCAGCCTCCCGAATTCCCACCCCCTACCCCTCACCTCCCTGTCCTCCCTGCTTCCTAGATAGGCTGTGCCCATGACCCTTCTCTCTGCTGCTCCTAAATCTTTGCAAGCTGGGCTCCTCCCACCACCCAGATCCCACATGCACTCTGGCCTCCTCTGAGATCTGCCCCCACCTAAGGCCGCATGACCCTGGGGCTCACTTGTTCCTTATCCTATTTGCTCTCCGCATGGTACCCATTGCTATTCCACGGAGATTTGTCCATCGTTTCCTTCTTCCTCCTCCCACCTCGGTTGTAAACTCCGTGGGGTCAGGACCTAGACTGCTGGCGTCATAACTGTCCCCCCAGCCCCTGGGATACTTCCTGCTCAAAGTGGGCCTGGATGAAATAGCTGATAAATGACTGTTGAATGAGTGAGTGAGTGAATGACACCTCATTCTCAAGTCCCATCCCACGCTGATTCGCTGTGTGACCTTAGCAAGTAACCTACACTTGTGAATTAGTTTCCTTATGTGTAACGGCCCACAGTACCTGCCTTATGCAGGACAGTAACAGTAAAATGATAATAGCAGTCATTTGGTGAACTTTCTCTTCTGAGGCCAGGCCTCACGCTAGAGGCGTCAACTCGTGTCCGAACTCATGTCTCGATCAATGTGCCCCGAGATGCCCTCCACCCGCTCCTCCATTTGCCCCTTGAGAGCCCATTCGAGCTCCAGGTGGCGACATCTCACCGAGAAGCTCTGGCCTCGGAAGAAGGGCATCCCTCGTGGCAGGCTTCGCTCCTCAGGCCCCCAGGAGCCGTTGACCTGCGTGTTGCGGACCACCGCGTTCTCGTTGAAGCGGGGGTTCAGGTGGAAGGCGATGTCATTCCCTGAGCGCAGGTTGATGTAGAACCTGGGGGCGGGCCACTCCCATGGACTCTCCGCCCCAAGGCAGAGGGGTGGCCAGAATGACCTTGGGGTGTCTCTTCTCCCCGGGAGGCCTGGCTTACCTCTGAGCGTTGGGCAGAATGGTGCCCGACACCAGGATGCTCTTGGAGGGGTACAGCCCACCCACGATGGAGGTGAAGAAAGGCAGTGGCTGTGGGGAGGGGTGGGGCAGGTCAGCCAGCAGCAGCCAGAGCAGCCGCCACCCTAGGGGGACCTTTGTGCCCATTTCTATGCGTCTGGACTGTCAGCCCACAGTTTGCTGTGTCTGTGAGTATCTTCAAGAAAGAATTCCATGGAATCTTTACTTGGCTCAGTAAATGGCAAAGAAAACCTTTCCAGCGTTCCTCAAATTAATGGACATTTACCTTCAGAAAAAGAGCTTTGGTTGGATGCAAAGGATGCTTTAGGCTGAGAAGGGGAGGCTGTATGATATGCTCAGGGTGAAGGGATGCTTTTAAAGGTGAAAGCTCCTTTTGTAAGTCTTCTAAGTTACTTGGAAGTTTCCAGAACTTCAGTTTACTAAGGCACTGCTTTTAATTTTGAAAGCTGCCCTCTCCCCCTGCCCCCAACCCTGCACAGCACAAACCAGACCTCCCCGAGAAACCACTTACGTAAACCGAACTGGGATACACCACGGGTGGGGTCACGGGATTCTGTTGAAATGAGATTGAGAGCGTCAGGGCAGGAGTGCGCACGCACGCGTATGCGTAAACTCTTGTGAGCCCGCACGTTCTAGAGAGGACGCTCCAATAGGAGACTGGAGTAGTAAAGGCTTCAGCTCTTGGGTTTTCCCAGCCACCTTCCTCCCCATATCAGCCTTGGTGGGACTTCCCGTGTACTCCTGGATCCCATCATGGTCACCGGCCCCTCAGCCCCTCCAAGGACAGCCCCGCTGACTCCAGGTTCCTGTGTAATTTGTCCCGGCAGGAGGCGGAGGCGGAGAAGCAGCCTAGTCCTTGATCAGCTGCTGTTGCTGCTAAATCGCTTCAGTCGTGTCCGACTCTGTGCAACCCCATAGATGGCAGCCTACCAGGCTCCTCCGTCCCTGGGATTCTCCAGGCAAGAACACTGGAGTGGCCACTAGGGGGTCAATTTCTTGCGCCGCTGGGTAAATCCAGCCTGATCCAGAACCTCTACTGTCTCTGAGAGTTTTGTGTGCATGCCCCCTGAGCGAAGGACCTCAGCCCCAAATGTCCCCACCCTCCTTGCTAAACTGCTTTCTTCCTGACTCTGGACCTAGAGAATTCAGCCTTTGGTAAAGGGGCACGTAGTGGGGCTGTGAGCTGACCAGTGTTCAGACTTACAGGGAACATCTGTCCAGGGGTGCTGTGTATGGTGTGGACGACAGTCTGAGTCTGGAAGGAAGAAACCACGTTTTTAACCAGCTCTCACCTGTGGGAAGACCACCACCTGCCCCCAGAGGTGGCACTTAACTCTCTCCTCTTGGGAGAGTTTCATCTTGAGCTTGTAACCAGCCAGGAGGTACCTCCGAATTGGTGGGCAGAGATATTTCTTCTCTTAAGGGCATGAGATAGGGGCAAAGGTTTCTTCTGAGAACAAATATGCATTTGTGGTGTGTGGCCTGTCTTTCTTAGGGGAATCACTCCAGCATAGCCTCACTTTGCAGAAGGAAGAAGTGGAAGCGGGGTCTCGGCGTCCTGTGGCTGCCCAGACTGACAGGGGCCTGAGCAAAGCAGTGGCCCTCGGGGCCGTTTCCCAATTCTTCAGGGCCAGCCACCCTCCCCCTCCCCCCAAACCCTCCCACTGTTACCACCACAGCCAGGCAGATGGTCCAGGGGTCTGGCCTTGGTGGCCCCACCTTCCAATGGGAGAAGCCCAGTGTTTGGCTTGCTTCCTCCTTTTAACCTACCACCCAGGGACTGAACCCTGGTCTCCTGCATTGCAGGCAGATTCTTTACCTTCTGAGACACTGGGGAAGCTCTCTTTTAACCCACAGGAAGAAACAAAGCGAAAAGCTTCTAAAGAGAGGCAAGAGACTTACAATGGGAGCCGAGTTGGCTGGCCACATCCCGGGAGGCTGAAGGGGATGAGAAGCGAAAACGGTGGTTAACATTGGTGCCGCGTGAGGGTAAGATGGCAGCTAGACCTGTGGGAAGAAATGCCTAGCAAGCCTTCCTGAGCCTTCTGGGCGCCCAGCTGCTCACCCATCCCCCCAGGATACAGTGTGGTTATGCAACAGTGTCCGGGAGGGGTTGGAAGTGGAGGAGGGTGAATTTTCCCACTGGCTCCTTCAGAAGGGGAAAGTGAAAGTGTTAGTCACTCAGTTGTGTTTGATTCTTTGTGACCCCATGGACAGTAGCCTGCCGGGTTCTTCTTTCCATGGGATTTCTCCAGGCAAGAATACTGGAGCGGGTTGCCATTCCTTTCTCCAGGAGATCCTCCCGACCCAGGGATTGAACCCGAGTCTCCTGCATTGCAGGCAGATTCTTTATCATCTGAGCCACCGGCAAAGCCCTCAAAAGGAGAGGAGGCCATATCTGATGCAGACCATTTCACTTCCTTTAGCTCCCTGAGACAAAACCATTATTCCCGGGGCCCTAATTCACCCATAAGGTGAACACTAACATTGGCTGGAGATTTGTTGTGCCAGGCTCTGGCTTCAAGGCTTTACAAATGAGAGGGGCATCCTTACCTCCTGTTTTGGTGGTGAAGCAACCAGTTCTCAGAAAAATTAGGCAACCTGCCCAAGCTCACCCAGATAACAAGAGATAAAATCCAAAATGGTACCCAGTTCTTCTGATAGTATCCATCACACCCCATCCTCCCCAGGCCAGGGCCGGAGTCAGGCTGCCCTGCAAAGGCTCCCTGGAGCTCTACCAGTCCTGGGTCCACACGGCAGGAGGCAGGTGCCCTGGCTGCACCATGATGGGCATGGGAAGGGCTGGGTAGAGAGACCCCCCCGTCCCCTCAGTCCTCACTGCCTAAGTGGCTGAGGAAGGGGCAGGTCCTGCTCCTGTTCCTGTCCGGGACCTTGCCTTCACCCAGCAGACTGTTCCTCTTGCAAACCTATTCCACATTTATTAACTGAGTCCCTACTGCATGCCAGGCGCTGTGGAAAATGCTGGGATACGTGAATGAACCAGCTACAATCCGAGCCCACAGAGGGCCTGGCGGGTGTAGGGAAGCAGGGGAGAGGAGTGATGGAGAGACATACATAAGCACAACTATAGCAGGATGTGATGACTGACGTAGCACAGAGGTATGGAGAGTCTGTAGGGATGCAGGGGCATCCAGTGATCCACCAGTCAGGGACGGTGCCCCGCGGGAGCCACGCTTAAGGAGAGCTCCGGAGGGCCAGTCGGGGTTGGCTGGGGGTGAGTGGCAGAGCAAGCTTTCAGCACAGGGTGACACGTGCCAAAAGCACGGTGGCCCGAGGCTGCCCCTCGTGAGCAGTGGAGGCTGCGTGAGCATCGTGGGTGAGGCTGGGAGGGGGACTGGGGCAAGCCTGGGGAGGACTCTGCAGATTCTGCTGGGGAATCTGGGCCTTCTCTAGAAGGACTTGGGGCCTTTAGGACTTTAAAGCAGGGGGAAGATGCAATCGGATTTGTGTGTGGGAACAAACAGTGGTGGTGGGTGGGTGTGTGGGGGTGGAGAGCCAGGCCATGGGTGGGGTGGTGAGGGGGTGGATGGCCTGGACCAAGCCAGCGGCTTTGGGAGGAGAGGCGCCAGTGCCCTGGAGAGATAATGACAGAAGGAAGAGCTGAGGACAACTCCCAGGTGCCCAGCTCTGGGCTTGGGGGTGTGGATGAACCTTTGGGTATAACGGGGCCTGGAGACCCTGGCTGGCCTGCTGACTAGACCAGTGTCTCACACTGTGTCCTTTGTGCTGACGGCTCAGCCTCCCCAGGCCTCTGTTAAACTCACTTTTGATTTGCGCCCCCTGGGCTTGGGTGGGAAACAGGCAGCCGGGGAGAACAGCACCTTGGAGCAGACGGGCTGCTTGGGAGCTGCGCGGATGTTCTGTTAAAACAAAAGGCGCCATGGGGTGAAGAGAAGCGTTAATGGAGCCAAGGAAGAGTGAGAAAGCAGGGGCCAGGCAGGGAGGAGCGAACCAGACAGGTGCAAGAGCAAGGGATGCACAGGACCCGCAGAGGGAAGGCTGGGCTGCAAGGAGTGACAGCAGGCTGGCCAGCGCTTCGCCACCTCCATCTCCTCTCCACCTCGCTCCACCTCCATCCATCTCTCTGCCTCTGTCTCTCTCCACCTCCATCTCTCCCTCCACCTCCATCCATCTCTCTACCTCTGTCTCTCTCCATCTCCATCTCTCTCTCTGCCTCTATCTTTCTCCACCCCCATCTCCCTCTCTCTACCTCTGTCTCTCTCCATCTCCATCTCTCTCTCTGCCTCTATCTTTCTCCACCTCCATCTCTCTCTCTGCCTCTGTCTCTCTCCATCTCCATCTCTCTCTGCCTCTGTCTCTCTCCATCTCCATCCATCTCTCTTCCCACCTCCATCTCTCTCTCTGCCTTTATCTCTCTCCACCCCCATCTCTCTTTCCATCTCTCTCCATCTCTCCCTCCACCTCTGTCTCTCTCTCTCTCTTCATCTCTCCATCTCCACCTCCTCCTCTCTTTCCATCACTGTCTCTCTCTCCATCTCTCCACTTCCTCTCTCCACCTGCACCTCCATCTCTGTCTCTCTCTCCACCTCCATCTCTCTCTCCATCTCTACTTTTCTCTCCTCTCTCCTCTACCCCCATGGGAGAGAGTGAAGGAGGGAAGGAATATGAAAGATGCAGACCAAAGAAGAGGACCCTGTATTTGTTAAGGGCCGGCTGCGTGCCTTTCCCGTCTCCAGGTGCCTGCACAGATACCAGAGTCGGGGCGGTAGCTTCCAGTCAGTAGCCTGAGGCCCTACAGAGTGTGGGCCCACCATACCCCAGTCTTCCCAGTTTTCACACAAAAAACCCGAAATCCAGAATTCCATGTGCTGTTACCTGACCTTTTCTCTGCTGCACTGTGGCAGAATGCACACCCCACAGAACAGACCATCTTAAACTCTTTTTAAGTGTGTGGGTCATGGTGTTAGGTTGACTTCCACAGTTGTGCAACCATCCAACTCCAGAACTCCTTTATCTTGTGAAACTGCCCCTGACCTTTCAGATATTGGTTACATGTTAAAAATTTCAAAACGCAGAGAAGATCAGATAGACCTGGGAGTGGCCCAGCAGGCTGTTCTGTGCCCTCGATGGCTGTGACCTCATTGAGCTGACACAGCGAACCGTGGGGCAGCAGACCCTGCTCCTTCCGCAGCTGAGGAGACTGGGGCTGGGAGAGGTGAAGTCATGTGTCTAAGATCCCCCAACCGATGAGAATGGCAGAGCTGGGGGTTTGGGTTGGATTCAGTTTGATTCCCAAGCCCGGGTTCTTTCTACCACCACACAGCCTCCTAAGCAGAGTGGGGATAGAGAGAAACAGAGATGAGTGGCATTTGAGTCCAGAAGACTGTGCGGGTGTCCCAGACAGAGACAGCGACACAAGGAGGAGGAGAAGGGAGCCAGGGGCGTGGAAAGGAGACCGGCTGGCACTTTGGGGCCACACAGCAGGGCCCGGGCCCAGGGAACTGGGCCCCGCACCCAGCCCCTGGGGACGAGCGCTGGGTGGACAGTCTGACCTGGAAGCTGATGGAGGACAGCTGCACGATGCCCGTGATGCAGATGGCATCGACGCGGTGGAACGGCACGCGGTGGGCATACTGCGTGAAGAGGTTCCCGTTCACTATCACCTGCCGAGAGACGTGCACATGCCAGGGAGGGGGCCTCAGCCAGGTGGGCCCACACTTGGGCCTCTGGGACCCCTGCTTCCAGAAGCTTAGGCCTGCGTCTGGTTCCACATTTATTCCCTATAGATCCGGGCATCAGCCTTCAGAGCATCAGTCACAGGAGCATGCTTGGGACCCAGAGGGCATCCAGACACTATCTCTGTCTGGCTCCAGTCATTGCTGTGTTACTCTTTTGGTTGTTTGTCTTTCTAATCATAGCTCACCTGGGGTCTTACTGAAATATGCATATTGAAATATACATACAAATGTTGGTGGGGAGCAGAGGAGAGATGACGTCAGGTTACGTGACAAGGGCGTGGCGGCATTCGTGTTCACAAAGAGAAGCACAGACGCAGATGCACTCACCCCACCCCTCCTTCTTCCCAAGCCCAGAGACACTGCTCTGCTTGCAAAAGCAATGTGCAATGTCCTGCAAAACCAAGTCATTAATTGCACCTGGATAAAGGCACCAACAAGGTAACAGGAAAACAAATGTTCCCAGGGACCTGGAGTGGAAGAAGGGGTACAACAGAGAAGTGGAAATAACTTGGACTCTAAAGACACCAGGAGGCCAAAAAGCACCATGGTGACTTCTCTGGTGCTTATTTCTGGAGTAAATGAAGCAACAGGTACACTTGTAAATGCAGGTGAAGGTGTGTAAGGGGACTGCAGCCTTACAAGGAAATGATCCTCTTCTCTGTACAAAGGTGTTCACGTGACTATTTTAAGACCATATATGGAGCCTGATCTCGACAGGGGACAGGCAGCTGGAGGGACGAGAGGAGAGTTCCAACTCACCCTGAACTCCGAGCTCTGTACCTGGAAGCAGAGCTCAAACGAACTCCCCCTCTGGAAGGGCATCTGCATCTTCCTCTCCTCCGGCCCCCAGCTTCCTCTCTGCTTCGTGTTGCAGACCACGTACCCACCCTCTTCAAACCGAGGGTTGAAATGGAAGGCAATGTCATGGTCGTGATAGCCGGTCTGAAGGTTCACAGCAAACCTAGGTGGAGGGAAATCAGGCAGTGCTTGGCGTCCTGGTTTATTCCCAAGGGTGGGAACAGGAAGTGCTCAGGCTTTTGACTGACATCCATCTGGGAATCTGCGCACAGCCTGCATGGCTGGTTGCTGCCCAGCCCTAGTCTGCTGCTGTCTGCTTTGTTCACCTAACTTGCACTAAGGTGCTTTTGTTCAGTTACCACATTTTGCCCTTACAGTGTGAATTTCTATGGGTAAAGAAATTGGTATCCAAGTTGGAACTCGAAAAATGTGCCTGGAAGTGAGAGCCTTTTGGACCAAGTGGTAGCCGAGGCCTGCCCACGTCCATTAAGTTGGGACAGAAGAGGGCAAGTGGAAAGAACAGATGGGCCGCCTACAGAGACGGTGTCTAAAGGGGAGACATAGAATAAACCCTAGCTCTCCGGGCATGGGAACCTCGGTGTGTGTGTCTGTCCCTCACTGGAGGCCATCATGTGTTCACCCGTCCCCAGTGAGGTCAGCAGGCCTGGACCCTGAGCCCAGCTCTGCCCTGTGTCGTTTGCAATGACCAAGACCACACTATTCAAGCTGCCCCACCCAGGAAAGGGGGTGACTGCCTTCCTTCGGGGATGATGACCAAGGCGGCCCAAGGATGCCAAGGAAGTGATTCTTTGTTCCCATCTCTCCTCACCTTCCCAACCTCCTCTGGGTACAGCCATGACTCTAAGGTGAGGGCTAAAAAAAAAAAGGAGCTTCCAAGGGGCCTGGCTCATGAAGGGGGTGCAATCGATGTTTGTTCTGACTTTTCCCAGGTGGAACTCCTGCATATTCCCAAACCAAGTTCTGATCTGAGGTTCTGCAGCAAGAATTCTGTCCCACCACCTTGCCTGAACTCAGAACGAGTGCGGTTCACAGCCTGCTTCTCAGAGTCACTCTGGTCTCCCCAACCAACACACAGCAATCGGAGAGTGCGCCGCGCTCCCGTGTCATCCCCACAGAGCCAGGCGCTGCAGCACACTCATGGGCGGCCCTCAGTGGACATTCTATCTGCAGGGCCCATTTTTGGTTTTTTGTTTGTTTGGACTGTGCAGCATGGCCTGCAGGATCTTAGTTCCTCAACTAAGGATGGAACCCTTGCCCGCTGCAGTGGAAGCGTGGAAGGGTGCCCACACGCCTTCCAGGGAAACCCTGAGAACCCATTGCTTTATCAGTTACGAGGATGAGTTTGGGGTATTATCCTCAACACTAAGGTGCTTGGAGAGCTCTCAGCCAGCAAGACCAACAGAACTGGCCAGGACCTGAGCCCTAGACACTCCCTCTGGGAACACCAAAAGGAAAGGATGTTCCAGGTGATTCTAGAGTGAGAAAATCGAAGTCCCTGTTCCTCTTAAAGTGAAGAATGGTGTTCCTGAAATATCGGGGTATAATTTTCCCTTTGCCATCCTCCAGCTTCATGGCTGTGTTCCCAGGGAAGGAGAGAAGAGCAGCTTCCATCGGAAGGAGGCCCCTCGGAGGTAGAGACAGGTCTGTTAGAGTGGAGTAGAAAGCCCTCCTGTGCTGGGAGGAAGGGTCGGCACAGGGAAGGGGAGAGAGGGAGGGATGGAAGTTCAGAAACAAGGGTCCCGATTCCCCTGCTGGAACGGTTTCTGGGAAACTGGGTGCCTCACCTCCCTCCGAGTCCCCTGGGGGCACTCAGGGCTCTCAAGAGTCCCATGGTCAGTGTGGCTGTGTCAGCCGGCAGGGGAGGCAGTGGCAGAGGAAGTCATCTAGAGGCTTCTGAGAGAAGTCATGTCCAGAGGGGCCTCTGTGTACACTGTGGATCTCAGGGTGCAGCCCACCTGGACCCTGCCCACACAGGCACATGTTGTAGGCCTCTGGGTCACCCGGCCCTCGGCAGAGGTCAGTCAGGGCTGCTTGAGCCACTGATGACCCTCCCGCCTCTGAGAATATGTGCAAGCTCTTCTGTGTTCCCAGATAGCCCACCTCGGGAAGGAGGGGGATGGGAAACAGAGCTGAGATATTTATATTTTGAATTGACTTTAGCAGCAAAGACCTTGAAACCAAAAGAGACCAAACCGCAGCCTTGAAGGCAAGTTTAAATATTTCCACGTCAGCCCACATGAGGGTTCTGAAGCAGAGGCAGGTGACCGCAGGAAATGGAGGAAGTTGACGTATCTGCAGCTCTGGGTCATCATGTATGAGGTTCAGTCCCAGAACTCTGCCCTGGGCTGGCCTGCTTCCCTCCCTAGACTGTGAGCCTCCATCCCCTGCCGTCTCTGGGGAGTCTGCTTCATGGTGCCCTGGATGCTACATGCAGGTGGCCGGGGTCTCGTGCACTGTTGGCAGGGCCGGGCCCTTCCCATCCCCAGAGCAAGTGCGGACACTTGGAGGATGCTGGATGGATCCTCCTGAGCTGACAGCACCGTGGTTCACTCAGGGTGAGGCTGAGAGAGACGATCCCCTGTACCTGTTCCCGCCTGAGGGAAGAACGGTCCCAGTGACGGTGATCTTGTGTCCATCCTGGAGACCTCCTTGGATCGTCCCAGTGAAGGGGACAACCTGTGGGGAGGAGATGGCGGTCAGTGCCTCCTGCTTCCTGCTCGCCCCACTAGGGAAAGCCTGCACACAACCCAGTGCAGACATAAAAAGATTTGAATAAAACAGATAAATAATTAAATAAATAAAGGATCCTTGGTTCTGGTGAAGGGGCTTCATTTTAGAGTCAGGCATCCTCCAGGTTTGAATCCTGATTCTGCTGCTCGTTACCTGAGTGGGCTTGGGAAGCTTACTTAACTTCTCTTTGCCTCAGTTTCCTCATGTGTGAAATAGGGATAAACCCCACTTTTGGGGTGAGATTCATGATTGAATGAGAAAGTCTGTGGAAGATTCCATTGTGTAGTACGTTGTCTCTCTACCACCACCCCCACCCCCCACCGCTTCCACCCTGGTCTCTGAGCAAAATTCCTGAATTAGTTACATCTCAACTTTGGAAGCTTCCTTCCAAATGCCTAATGGGGTTCTACAAACTTACACACCGTACTATCCCCTAGTCAATTTTCACGTTTTTCAAGCTGTTGAAGTCTGGTCTACCTTCTCCTTTACATCAATTCCCTACAAAAATCAAATGCTTATTTAAAATGGATAATCAACAAAGACCTACAGTATAGCACAGGTAACTCTGCTTAATGATATGGAGCAACCTAAACGGGAAAGGAATTTGGAAAAGAATAGATACATATATATGTATAACGAATCACTTTGCTGTACACCTGAAACTAATGTAGCATTTTTAAGCCACTATACTCCAATAGAAAATAAAAATATAGAAAATTTTTTTTAAAAAAAGGAAAAATTTTAAATTTTTTTAAAAAAGAAGGAAAAAACTCACACACACACACACACACACACACACACACACACACATGCAATGCCCAGAAATGAGGCAGATGATTTACATATTTGAGCTGGCCAGGTAGGGGACAGTCGGGAGTGGTGGGGACTGCAGCAAAGTAGGCATCATCTTCCTTATCCAAAGAACAATGTCCACTCAGCTGTAACCCGTGATTTCCTTCCAGTCCAGTGTGGACAGAGCTTCCAGCTTATTAGGAGAAGATAGGAATCTGGAATTTTTTTTCTCTGTAAAGCTTTCTACTTTCTGGGGCAAAAATCCTTTAAAAAAGGATTGTAGAAGAGTTTCTTTGTGATAGGAAGACATAATGAATGTTTGCAATGAGATAATATATCTAGATTTGCTGCGAAATAAGCCAGGGGTGGGAAGGGAAGGAGGGTTGGATAGAAGTGAAGCAGATAGGTCAAGAGTTGAAACTGAGGGATGGGTGTGTGTTGTTTATGATACTGTTCTCTCCGCATTATACATTTTATTTGGAAGCAAATTAAAGTAAACACTGTGCAGGCCAAACAAAAAAGCACCCACAAGCCCAATTCAGTCCTACTCTGTGTCCTTGAGGCGCACAACCACCAGAACCCAGAGAAGCCCCTCTGAGCCCGGTGTGCACAGCTGGCCCTGGGAGATAACCAGTGATGCCAGGATCCCACTCAGACAGACTGTGCTCTCCATGGACCTTGGGCGGAGGTGTCTTTTGTGGCCCCCCAGGTCAGGTCTGAACTCTGCCAGTAAATACTTTGGTGACCTTGAGCAAATCACAACGTCTCTGCATCTCTGAGTTCTTTCTGTTGTCTGTCCATGTCAGTGATTTTGGAGTAGAATCAGCCTGACCAGCATGGCGGACTTTACTGAAGAAGAATCCCCTTATTTGTTCGTTGAAGCCTCTTAAGAGCCTTTCATAGCATTATGAAAGACAAGGCTTAAAATATATCCTTCTGGCAGCATGGGCGCCTCCCTCAAGCATATTCACATGAAGGTATAAAGAACTGAAAGCACGGTGTGATGGGATGAAGTCCTCAGGGCACAGAAGGAGGGCAGGATGGAGGAAGCCCTGTGTGGGCCATGGGGGCGGGTAGTACAGTTAATCTTAGGAAATGTGTCTGTGTGTGTGTGTGTTAGTTGCTCAGTCATGTCCAACTTTTTGTGACCACATGGGCTATAGTGCCAGGCTCCTCTGTCCATAGGATTTTCCAGGCAAGAATACTGGAGTGGGTTGCCATTCCCTTCTCCAGGGGGTCTTTCTGACCCAGGGATTGAACCTAAATCTCCTGCATGGCAGGCAGATTCTTTAACTTCTGAGCCACGAAGGAAGCTGTGGCTCAGGCAGTAAAGAATCTTAGGAAATGATTCCCCCAAAAAGCTTTGTGAGATTTTAATATCTTAAATGGCATCCTCAAATTCTGAAACACAAGATTATTTCAAATTGAGTATAGTCCTAAAGACAAGATTATTCATAGCTGCATTATAATTGTAAAGAATCAGAAGCAAGCCCAAAAGTCCACCAGGAAGAATTTGGTATTTCTATACAATGGACTTTATGGAGACTGCATAAGAAAAGAAGAGGAAGAAGGGAACTCTGAGAATTGATATGGGATGATGCCACAGGGATTGTTTTAAAAATGGGTGAGGGAGGCTCCTGCTGCTGCTGCTGCTAAGTCGCTTCAGTCGTGTCCGACTCTGAGCCCACCAGGCTCCCCGGTCCCTGGGATTCTCCAGGCAAGTTATGAAGTGGGTTGCCATTTCCCTCTTCAATGCATGAAACTGAAAAGTGAAAGTGAAGTTGCCCAGTCGTGTCCGACTCTTCGCGACCCCATGGACTGCAGCCTACCAGGATCCTCCATCCATGGGATTTTCCAGGCAAGAGTACTGGAGTGGGGTGCCATTGCCTTCTCCGTGGGGGAGGCTATATACATATATTTACTAATTATAAATAAAGCATTATGTAAAAACATTTCTGGAATGGTTCAAACAAACCATTAATATTGGTTGACTCCAAGGAGGGTAGGGTGGACTGAATAATTACCACCCTCCCCTCTGTCCTACCAAAAATGTCTACATGCTAATTCCTGGAAGTTGTGAATATACTACTTTATACAGCAAAGTGGATTTTGCAGATGTGATTAGGTTAAGGATCTTGAGATAGGTTATTGCAGATTATCGGCATGGGCCCAGTGTCGTCACAGGGTCCTCAAAGAGGGAGGCAGAAGAGGAGGGTCAGTAGTAGATGTGACAACAGAAGCGAGAAGCTGCTGGCTTTAAAGAAGGAGGAAGGGGCCACAAGCCGAGGCAAGCGGGCAGCCTCTGGAAACTGGGAAAGGCAAGGAAACATTCTCTCCTGAAGCCTCCAGCAGAGAACAACCTTGCTGACACTTTGATTTTAGATTTTGACCTCAGAACTGTAACAGAATGAACTTAGATTGCTTTAAGCCTGGCTGGCCAAGGACCCCTCCATGCATGTGTGTGGTGTGTGTCTGTGATCTTAGCAAGAAACAGCAGCACCTAGAGGACCCGGAAGAAGGATTTTTAAGTTGGATTTATGGTTCCACAGCATGGACTCGCCTCCCAACTCCCCAGGCCGGCAGCTCTGATGTTGACCAAGTCACATGACCTGTCTGCCCCCCCCCCCGGCCCCCCCGCCCCCGCCCCAGTTCCAGCCTGGCAGTGTCCTTGAGAGGATTAGGTGAAAGGCTAAGTGGAAAGCCCTTGGCTGGAAGGACGTGACAAGGGTAGCTGTATGCAGCAGGATGACTTAATCCTTCTGCTGGGATCGAACTAGGTCTCAGCTCCTGGCCATGCCTGGAGACTGAGGATCTTTCTCTCCTCTTTAGATCCTTCCAGAAAGAGGAACCAGGCCCTACCAGCCAGGGGTGGGCAGCCCCCTTCTGGAGACCAAGTGTCACAGAGGCCACCCAGCCATACCTGGCTAGGGGGCTCACCCGCAGGGGGCAGCACTGCTACCCTTCTGGCGGCCTCCCTTCCGTGTCTGAGTTAACTCATCTTCCCAGCACTGCTGGTCAGTATTAGTACCACGTTTACAGATGAGGAAACAGGAACAAGAAGGTTGCCCAACTTTCCCGAAGTCACTCAGCTGGGCAGTGATAGAGACAGGTTTGAATCACAGCACCCATGCTTTTAGCCCCTACCCAGGCTGCTTCTCACAGAGAAGCCCTGATCCTCTGGGACCAAACAGCGAGTCCTGTCCTGACTCTGATGGCTGCTGCCCTCCTGGCCCTCTTGGGGCTGGGCCAGATGAGACCAGAGCGGGGCATGGGCGAGCAATAGGGGTGCTTCTGAGGCATTTCCTAGAGGCACTGACTCAGCCGATTGGCCGGCGGGGGCGGGTGACCCTCATGTTGCACTTGGGAAGAAGTGAGGTCCCGGATACTAGAGGTCACTGGGTGACCTGGGGGCGGGAGGCCACGTGGGGTGAACAGTGCTGCTGGTCCCTGGGGGGGCTGCACCAGCCTCTTTCTCGTCCAGACTCTGAGGCCCTGCTGTCAAGAGAAGGAATTTCCTTCTAATTTCAAATCTTGGCTTTTGAACCCAAGGATTAGAAAGGAAAAATGTGTCTTTAGAATAATAAAATGTCAGGGCCTGGAAGGGGCTCCAGGTCGCCCATCTGAGGGAGAAGGAAGCCTAGGTGTCACGTCCTGACCCCAAGGTCACCGTGGAAGCACCCACTGTGGGGGGCAGCTTCCTCCAACCCCCACAGGAGCCCCCCAAAGTGGGCTGAGGGGTACTGGACGCTGCCTGGAGCAAGCCGGCCCAGCGGGGCCCCCGGGGAGGTGGGCATGAGTGTGGAGTCCAGCAGTCCCCCCACCCCTCCCCAGGAAGGACTCCACCAGCCCACCTGCCCAGCCTCGCAGGAAGCTGAGGTCGGGAGATTTGAAGGACCAGGCCCAGGATGCAGGGAGCATGGAAACCTCCTGAGACCCAGCCTGCCGCCTGCCTGCTTCCTCCTCACCCAGGGCTCTCTCCGTGGGCACTTGCTTCCTTGGTCACTTACCATCTGGGGACATTTGACAAGTGACCTCCACCTGTCTGAACCTGTTTTCCATTTATGACCTGGGGATGATAAGGTTCACAGGGTTTAAACAAGGCCACCGGCAATGGGGCCTCCACACAAGAGGCAAAGGGCACAAGACGCAGCGCTTGCACCCCACAGTGCCTCTCTCCCCCATAACTCCCCAGAGAGTCCTCAGATAGCCTTGACCTGCCCTGCCTTACTCTCTCACCCTTCAGGGAGCAGACACCTCCTCAGGAGGCCTTCCCTGCCACCCCCAGACTCCTATTAATTCTAAACATTTCCACAGTGAGCCAGACACCTTTCAAGCTCTCAGTGGACTGCCTCGCTTACTTCTTCCCCCAGCCCTAGGCGGTGACTTGAGGATTATCCCTGTTGTACAGATGCAAAAATTGAGGCTCAGAGAGGTAAAGCAACTTGCTGGAGGTCACATATACATGACTGCTCAGTGGTTTAGTCGTGTCCAACTGTTTAGTCATGTCTCTTTGGAATGTAGCCCGCCAGGCTCCTCTGTCCATGGGACTTTCCCGGCAAGAATGCTGGAATGCGTTGCCATTTCCTCCTCCAAGAGATCCTCCTGACCCAGGGATGGAATCCGCATCTCCTGCACTGGCAGGCGGATTCTTTACCACTGAGCCACCAGGGATGCTTGTGGTCACCCAGCTAGTACGTGGCTGAACCCAAGGAGGCCATCTTCAAGATAAGTGCATTTCGCTTCCAAGCTGGGTTGTTAGCCTCCCCAGAAGCCCTGTGTACCTCTCCCTTTGTGCAAAAAAAAAGATTAATAATCTCTTTTCTAGTTATGATGTGGGCCCTTCTTCCCCCACTGGGCATCTAGAGAAGGAGTGGCAGCCAGAGAAAGTTCAGTAAACCTTTGCTTACTGAATCCTGGTGATGCTCATTCGCTGCAGCCCTGAGTGGTGCTAGGGGGACGAGGCGAGCTTGGAGCAGAAATTCTGTCAGGATCACGCCGGCTGGTGTGTCTGCCTTTCTTGTGTTCTTATTTGGATGCCCCCTCCCCCCATCCCCTGCAAGAGCTCCTGTCTCCTGCAGGAGCTGCGACCCCTGTCCCTCCCCTCCCCCAGCTGAGGCCACCCCTAGCCCCGGGAACTCACTGGGTTTATGTAGGAAGCCTGGGCACCACCAAAGGCCATGTCTCCTCCGCCTCTGTAACCACTGCCACTTCGCCTGCTGGCTTAATGAAGAAATAGAAACCAAAGCAATCTGGCAGTTATTCAATGGGGAGGAGCCCAGGGCAAGAGGAAATGGGTGGAGAAAGAGCAGGGGATAGAAGCGGGTGCTCCTCGCCAAGTGTTCTCTCTCCTCTCTCTCCTGTGCTCCGCCCCAAGTCAGAATAGGTCCCAGAAGTTCCTGTAGGCTCAGAGATCCTCACCACGGGCACACCACTGCGAGCTTCTAGGAGACACTCCCCGGTGCGGTTGTGTCATGAACGTCCAGACAACAGTGGGACTGCTTGGCACGGCCCACGCAGATGGGGGCTGCCTGTGCATGGGCTGGTGGTGGTACTGGGAAGGCCTGACTATAACCATTTTGCCAGGCAGAGTCACAGAGGCTCAGAGAGTGTCAGGGTCATGCCTAAGGTCACACAGCTCATCAGTGGCAGCTGAGCCGTCTGAGGCCACTCGGTGGTGGCGGTGTTCAGTTGCTCAGTTGTGTCTGACTCTTTGTGACTCCACGGACTGCAGCACGCCAGGCTTCCCTGTCTTTCACCATCTCCCGGAGCTTGCTCAAGCTCCTGTTCGTTGAGTCCGTGATTCCACCCAACACTCTCATCCTCTGTCGCCCCCTTCTCCTCCTGCCCTCAATCTTTCCCAGCATCAGGGTCTTTTCCAATGAGTTGGCCTTTTGCAACAGGTGACCAAAGTGTTTGAGCTTCATCTTCAACATCAGCCCTTCCAATGTATATTCAGGGTTCATTTCCTTTGGTATTGACTGGTTTGATTTCCTTGCACTCCAAAGTACTTTCAAGAGTCTTCTCTAGCACCACCGTTCAAAAGCATCAGTAGGGTCTGGAAAAGGTATTCTCCCCTTTAAAATTCTATTCCTAATATGAAAACATTATCGTGTTGGGACTTCCCTGGCGGTCCAATGGTTAGGACTCTGCACTCCCACTGCAGGGAACATGGGTTCGATCCCTGATAAGGGAACTAAGTCTATATGCTGCCTGGCAGGAAAAAAAGAAAAGAAAAACATAATCACATAGAAAGAAATGCCTTGCAAATATAAAACCTCACATTGAAGTTCACCTTGAAGTGAAGGGAAGTGAAAGTTGCTCAGTCGTGTCCGACTCTTTGCAGCTCCATGGACTGTAGCCTGCCAGGCTCCTCTGTCTGTGGAATTCTTCAGGCCAGAATGCTGGAGTGGGTAGCCTTTCCCTTCTCCAGGGGATCGTCCCAACCCAGGGATCAAACCCAGGTCTTCTGCACTGCAGGCAGAATCGTTACCGTCTGAGCCACCAGGGAAGCCCAAGAATACTGAAGTGGGTAGCCTATCCCTTCTCCAGGGGGGTCTTCCCAACTCAGGACTTGAACCGGAGTCTCCTGCATTGCAGGCGGATTCTTTACCAGCTGAGCTACCAGGAAAGCCCAAAGTTACCTTAGCATTGTGTGTAATGATGCCCCAGGAGCTTCTGACCCTTTTCTCTACCAATCTCTCTCTTCTCTCTCCCTTGATTTTGGGCTTTAGAATGGGGAGCAGATAAGTCCCAGACATTCCAACTGACATGGATACAAGGGCAGTATATTGAATAATCTGTCTTTAATTGGCTCCACCACCTTGTTAAAGGAAACGATTGACTGAAACAGAGACTCAGGATCAACTGGATCGTGGATGGAGATGCAGAGGAAAGACACAGCGACAATATTCTTACCTGAGGTCAAGAGGGTCCCCCCCCCCACCATGTGGCAGAGACAGGGCCCAAGGGTCCAGGCTGGACAAGCAGTTGAGGGTCTTAAGGAACCGAGTGGGGAGCAGGTACACCAGGGCTGCTCCCTTCTTGTGCCTCAGAATTTGCAAAGACGGACTTCTTTGAGATGTTCCCATAGACTGAGGCCATAAACCTTCTCTCTCCCCTCTCCATCCTCACTAGATTCCTGGATCAACTGAAACTTGACCGAATTTAAGGGGCAGGGGCCGGTGGCACAGTTGGAACAGAAAGGAGAAAAAGAAGGGAAAATTCTTTGCAATTCTCTTCAACACCAGGGACAAGGGGACTGTTTTCTCATTGACTGGGATATGGAGCAACTGGAACTCTCGTTCACTGCAGGTTGGGGTAAAATACAGCAGCATTGGAAACTTGTTGGTGGATCATAATACAGTCAACCTTCTACCGCTCCTGTGTCCTGGCTCTTCTGCTCCTAGATATTTACTTGAGATAGGTAAGAACATACAGGTGTGCATAACGGCTTCACTTATCGTCACCCCTTACTGGAAACAACACAACTGTTCACCAGCAGGAGAAAGGAAAATGGAATGGTGATATGCCTACAGTGGACTGAAAGCGGAAGTGTTGGCCGCTCCATTGTGGCCTACTCTTTGCAACCCCATGGTCTGTAGCCCACCAGGCCCCTCTGTCCATGGAATTCTCCAGGCAGGAATACCAAAGTGGGTTGCCATTCCCTTCTCCAGGGGATCTTCCCAACCCAGGGATCGAACCCAGGTCCCCTGCATTGCAGACAGATTCTTAATGGTCTGAGGCACAGGGAGGCCCTACAGTGGGCTGCCCTCAGCAACAAAAAGGGACTGAAGATACAAGCAAGTTCATCACTGAAACTCACAGTCGAGCACAGGAGCCAGAAACAAATGAGCACAGGCCGGGAGCATTCTGATGACACAAAACCCAACATCTGATCGGAATAGCGATGACCTGTGGAGGGCACCAACTGAGAAGGACCCTGAAGAGTCATCTGGGTGCTGGAAATGTCCTAGAGCTTGACCTCAGTGGTGGCCACACAGCTGTTTACAACATAAAAACTCATCCAGCAGACTAGGGTCTGTGGATTTACCTGAATCATATCTCAATAAAGTTCTGTTTTCATTTTTATATATATTAAAAAACAAACAAACAAACAAACCTCTCAGGGCCCAGGCAGACACAAGGACAGCTAGAGTTCCAGGAAGGACTCACTTTGGCATTGCTAGGTGGCTTGGAGGTGAGTCCCAGGGAGTCCAGCCCCAAAGGAGAGCCCAGGGTCCTCTGCTCCTGCCCGGCAGGGAGGGGCAACAGCCGACACGAAGGCCAGTGGGTTTTCAGGTGATGGAGACAGTAGGGAGGCGTCTCCAAGACCCAGTGCCTGGCACGGTTGACCTCAGCGGCCTGGCATCACCGTGCAGTCACTGAGACTTGTTCCCAGGGCCTGGCTTTGGTCTTAAGGAGGTGAGAGGCAGCCCTCAGAGCTCTGTTATTCAAAGTCCAGACACTTGTCTGGGGCTCTCTGTTCTCTGCATCGTAGATGGTAGGATCTGTTCTAAATGTGTCGGCAACCTCACACTCTTGAAAAACCAGAAACTGACAAGTATTGATGAGGATGTGGAGGAAGGAGGCCTTTTGTGCTGTGGGTGGGAATATTTAATGGGGAGGTGGTGATGGGAAACGTAGTGTATGTGCTTGATCCTAAGGGCCTGGTGTTAAGCCTCTGATTGTCAAAGCACCCATTTCGAAGACACCCATCTTGTGTAAACACATCACCAGCTGTATGACAGCTTCTAAGTAAGCACCCAATCTGGCCTCACCCACGACATTCTCCTTCCTGGGAAGCTTTGGGGTACCCCGGTAACCATGTGTGGGACCCCACATGTCTCTTCCTGCTCCTTGGTCCCTGCTTAACCACCCCAACCTTGGACCCTCGTAAGGGCCCCCACTCCCACCTCCCATTTGGACGATCTCCTTATGCAGCCCTCAGGACTTGAGAATAATAATCCTTTTTTTTTTTTTTCAAAGCTCCCAGACGGTTGTTGCTGAGCTGCATCCTGTAACAGTAGTAAGAACCACAAGGGCCAGTCCAGCCACTGCACTGGCTCCTGCTTGGGCTAATGACCTGGGGGCTCCCACAGGTTCTAAAGACCCACGTGAATGCCCCCAGACGTTCCTAAACTGACCGCATCACCATGCATAGGCTGAGATGGATGTCACAAAACAGTATGGAGGTTCCTCTAAAAACTCAACACAGAATTACAATATGATCCAGCAATTCCACTTCTGGGTATAAACCCTAAAGAACTGAAGGCAGGGACTTGAGGAGATGTTGGTACACCCATGTTCATGGTATTATTTACAACAGCCAAGAGACAGAACCAGCCCAAGTGTCTATCATGGATGACTAGATAAGCAAAACGTGGTCTAAACATACAATGCAATGTCATTCAGCCTTGAAAGGAGGGGAATTCTGACCCAGGTTTCAGCATGTGTGAACTTTGATGATGTTGAGGAAGGAAGAAATTTTCCTCTACCCCTCTAGGTTCTTCTGGCCAGTCTAAGAATTAAATTGACAGGAGACAGATTAACAGGAGAAAATCTAACAAAAGTTTAATAACACATATACATGGGAGAGACCCAGAAGAACTAACTCACCAAAATGGTCAAAGCCCTCACCTTAAATACCACCTTGAGCTAAGACAGAAGAGAATTGAGGGTAATGGTTGGGATTTCAATGAGGAAGAAGCCAGATAAGCAAATGCTTGGTAAATAAGTGCTTGCTGGGTGCAGAGTGAACTCTGATCTGTACAGGTGAAACCCAGGACACCTCGCCCATGTTCTGTAAATATCGTAGGTCATGGCTCTATTATTGGAACAGGTCCTTTATCTACATTCTTTGCTTCAGTTGAGGGGGAGTAACAAGAAAAACTTCAGGTCTCCAGGTTCTTAAAAAGATTCAGCCTAAATGAATCCTCATGCCCAAGTGACGCATTTTGGGATGGCAAATTTTGCTTCCCTACACTGATTTAGTCTTTCATCATGCAAGATGTAGCGTATTGCAGGCCTTATTTGATATGATTGTCATGAGCATTGATTGAGCTGAGGCTGGAAAGCACTTGGTTTGGCTCTGACTCACCAAACTGAGTCCCAGCTGTCTTCCATCAGGAGATCTGACACCACTAGGAGCAAAGACTCCCCTTTAACCTCCTTGGAAGGGACTGTACCAGCTCGTCCCAACTACCCAGATGGCAGTCAAGCTCCAGGGACTTGAACCTTGGATACACATCTCACAACTGAAGAAGACCCCATCCGATACCTGGTGCTGTACGAATGTTGGAGACCTTGAACCAAACTGAGAAGAAAGAGTAGCTAACATTCAGGTGAACTGCTTCTGCCCAAGATGATGGATGAAGATTTTATACTTTAACTAAGCATGGGACCCTTTCTCCTTTTCCCTTTCCTTTCCTCCAGCATTGGCCTGGAAAGATAATACCCTCATCTAAATCCCCCAAGCCATTGCTAAGGAAGGTAATCTTTGAACTGAATTTATCATCTAAGTTTCCAGTCCATCTGTAACTAGATCAGATTTACCTCCGCTCACTAAGAGCTCATCCACCTGCAGTAAAGCCAATCTACTGACCCTGGGTGGCAGGGAAGGAAATACAGCATTTATTGCAGGCACCAAGCAAGGTGTCCAGACAGCTAATGCTTGAAAGGCCTGAATGCTCCCATGGCTTTCAGGAACAGGTTTTAAAGACAGGGTGAGGTAGAGGGTTGAGTGGAGCATGATCAGCTCGTGGGTATCTTCTGATTGGTGGTGGTGGCTGAAAAAAGATGTACAACTTGAGACTTGTGAGTTAAGTTTTATTTGGGACAAAATGAGGATTATAGCCTGGGAGGCACCATCTCAGATAGCTGTGAGTTCAGTTCAGTTCAGTTCAGTCGCTCAGTCGTGTCCGGCTCTTTGCGACCCCATGAATCGCAGCATGCCAGGCCTCCCTGTCCATCACCAACTCCCAGAGTTCACTCAAACTCACGTCCATCGAGCCGGTGATGCCTTCCAGCCATCTCATCCTCTGTCTTCCCCTTCTCCTCCTGCCCCCAATCCCTCCCAGCATCAGAGTCTTTTCCAATGAGTCAACTCTTCACATGAGGTGGCCAAAGTATTGGAGTTTCAGCTTCAGCATCATTCCTTCCAAAGAAATCCCAGGGCTGATCTCCTTCAGAATGGACTGGTTGGATCTCCTTGCAGTCCAAGGGACTCTCAAGAGTCTTCTCCAACACCACAGTTCAAAAACATCAATTCTTCAGCACTCAGCTTTCTTCACAGTCCAACTCTCACATCCATACATGACCACTGGAAAAACCATAGCCTTGACTAGACGGACCTTTGTTGGAAAAGTAATGTCTCTGCTTCTGAATATGCTATCTTAGGTTGGTCATAACTTACCTTCCAAGGAGTAAGCTTTCTTTTAATTTCATGGCTGCAATCACCATCTGCAGTGATTTTGGAGCCCCCCAAAATAAAGTCTGACACTGTTTCCACTGTTTCCCCATCTATTTGCCATGAAGTGATGGGACCAGATGCCATGATCTTTGTTTTCTGAATGTTGAGCTTTAGGCCAACTTTTTCACTCCTCTTTCACTTTCATCAAGAGGCTTTTAGTTCCTCTTCACTTTCTGCCATAAGGGTGGTGTCATATCTGAGGTTATTGATATTTCTCCTGGCAATCTTGATTCCAGCTTGTGCTTCTTCCAGCCCAGCGTTTCTCATGATGTACTCTGCATAGAAGTCAAATAAGCAGGGTGACAATATATAGCCTTGACGTACTCCTTTTCCTATTTGGAACCAGTCTGTTGTTCCATGTCCAGTTCTAACTGTTGCTTCCTGACCTGCATACAGGTTTCTCAAGAGGCAGGTCAGGTGGTCTGGTATTCCCATCTCTTTCAGAATTCTCCACAGTTTATTGTGATCCACACAGTCAAAGGCTTTGGCATAGTCAATAAAACAGAAATATATGTTTTTCTGGAACACTCTTGCTTTTTCGATGATCCAGGGGATGTTAGCAATTTGATCTCTGGTTCCTCTGCCTTTTCTAAAACCAGCTTGAACATCTGGAAGTTCACAGTTCACCTATTGCTGAAGCCTGGCTTGGAGAATTTTTTTTTTTTTTTTGACATTTACCATTTAATCTTACATAGGCAGGTCAAAATTTTAATATAAATTACTTTTTCCAACACATAGCTTATGCATTCTTTGCTCCTTTTTTTGGAGGATTCTCAAATTGATATCTAAAGATTTACATATGATATATTACTGTTATATGGTCTAATGACTAAGAAAATTTCTCTGGTAACCAAAGCTGATGCCATATATGGTAGTGTTCTTGGCATATACTCTATATGCCTCAGACCACTTCCACATTCTTTCTATTCAGCTAATTATAGCTTAGTAGCCACTGGTGAAGGATTGTGAAGACCCTGTCATTTCTACAGAGTAGAAAGGCAAGGCTAGTTACTGCAATTCAGCCAAACAAAAAGAAAAGAAAAAAGAATAAACCAACCCCTTAAAAAGGAGAGGTACTGCACCGTTGCAAAATTGAACTGGCTCACTGCAGCTGAGCAACAGAACCACCACTGAAGCAAGAAAACAAGTTGGTCTATACAGGAATTATACATGTTTTGAAAATGAAAAAGTTACAGCAATCAACTAAGAGCTGCAACTTTAATCTTCATTGCTGCCTCAGAGTTTGAAACTTATAAAGAGTTTATGCAAACCTAATAATGCTAGCTTCTTCTCAGCCCCTTTACTAAAACTATTTAGGGATTTGTTCTCCGCAGCAAAGAAATAAACACTCAAAACACATAGGTAAATACAGCAGGACATTATTGAAAACAGCTGCCTTGTAGTACAAAATACAGTACAAGTATACAGATGTCATTAAAACATCAAAAATACTATTGCTCCCATACAATTTAGGAAACATTCTTTGCAACGGAGAAAATTTTTTTTTTAAAAAAGAAAAGCTTAAAAAAAATCTGTTTAAAAAGTCTACTGTGGATGATGAGTAGAGAAATAGTCTGAAAAGGGCACCAATGTTTGTGGCTCTTCCACTTTTTAAAAACAAAAAAGTCTTAAGATCAATGATATTCTGAATCAAATCTAATTTTTTAAAAAAGCCTAATTTTATATACACAATTATTCCCTCCCTCTCAGCCACAATTCATGAAAACGACCTTTTTGTATATTACTTATTTCCCAATAAATACAAAAAGATTGTAGATTGAATAATACCAAAATAAGATAATAAAAAGGTATGCAATAAATTAAAAGGCAGCTCAAATAAAGGGCAGGCATGCAGTTAAAAAAAAAAAAGAAACTAAGATTGTGGAGGTGGGGTTACTTGCCTCCTTGTTGAGAAGGTGTCGCACAAAGTATACCTGAAAACTTTGGAAAGACCATTAGCTCCCATTCAATTCAAAGTTACCTAGGTCTATGACACTTCTAGGAATACCTTTTGATGGGGTGGGATTAACTTGATTAGTAAAAATCATACTGAAAATCCATTTAAAATATAGAAGAGGCGATCCTTGAAAACCCCAACTTTTATTCTTGAAAGACAGCTGGATAAACTGGCAAAAGCCAGCTTGTTGAAATTTCAAGATGGTATAAAAATGCTTCCAGGATATAGTCAGCATATTCACGTTCATTTCAGCTCCATTCAAATGGATTTCAGCTTCAAAGGGCACGCTGCTTGAATCACTCATCCATCATTTGCCAACTTTGATTGTGAGGTACTGATACAATGGACCAAGTTCTTAAAAATTTATTTTAAAAGAATAAATGATGCTGGAATTCTGGACCTGAGGATCTTTAGTATTTGAACAAATCCACAGATTAAACTGAAGGTAGATGACTTCAGTTTTGGTTACTTCCAACTTTTCTGTGTGGACTTATATTCCATTAAAGCTCAGGCTTGTAGCCACAATGTTCCTTTTGTAAAGATGTTCAAGTTTTATGGTTTAAAATCCAGCCAACCAGTGGCCGAAAACAGCCGAATTAGCCATAATTCACTGGCTCTCACGGTGGAGCCACGGGTATCTGGCTCTCATTCATATCTATGGCTTGGAGAATTTTGAGCATTACTTTACTAGCATGTGAGATGAGTGCAATCGTGCGGTAGTTTGAGCATTCTTTGGCATTGCCTTTCTTTGGGATTGGAATGAAAACTGACCTTTTCCAGTCCTGTGGCCACTGCTGAGTTTTCCAAATTTGCTGGCATATTGAGTGCAACACTTTCACAGCATCATCTTTCAGGATTTGAAATAGCTCAACTGGAATGCCATCACCTCCACTAGCTTTGTTCATAGTGATGCTTTCTAAGGCCCACTTGACTTCACATTCCAGGATGTCTGGCTCTAGATGAGTGATCACACCATCGTGATTATCTGGGTCATGCTCTTTTTTGTACAGTTCTTCTGTGTATTCTTGCCACCTCTTCTTAATATCTTCTGCTTCTGTTAGGTCCATACCATTTCTGTCCTTTATTGAGCCCATCTTTGCATGAAATGGTCCCTTGGTATCTCTAATTTTCTTGAAGAGATCTCTAGTCTTTCCCATTCTGTTGTTTTCCTCTATTTCTTTGCATTGATCACTGAGGAAGGCTTTCTTATCTCTCCTTGCTATTCTTTGGAACTCTGCATTCAGATGCTTATATCTTTCCTTTTCTCCTTTGCCTTTTGCTTCTCTTCTTTTCACAGCTATTTGTAAGGCCTCCCCAGACAGCCATTTGGCTTTTTTGCATTTCTTTTCCATGGGGATGGTCTTGATCCCTGTCTCCTGTACAATGTCATGAACCTCCGTCCAAAGTTCATCAGGCACCCTATCTATCAGATCTAGTCCCTTAAATCTACTTCTCATTTCCACTGTACAATCATAAGGAATTTAATTTAGGTCATACCTGAATGGTCTACTGGTTTTCCCTATTTTCTTCAATTTAAGTCTGAATGTGGCAATAAGGAGTTCATGATCTGAGCCACAGTCAGCTCCCGGTCTTGTTTTTGCTGACTGTATAGAGCTTCTCCATCTTTATCTGCCGTGCAGATAGCTCTGAGAGACTGCTCCAAAGTGGCAGTGGGAAAAGGTCAATATGTAAGGTTTTGGTGAAGAGGGAGTTCAATACCATGAAACACTCACTTTACAAAAGGGTTTTTGTTAGTCATGAGGATCTGATGTCACCATGAAGGGATTTAGTGCTTCTCTAGATATTTGGTGCTTCTCTAGACATAGGGCTTCCTGGTGGCTCAGATGGTTAAGCGTCTGCCTGCAATGTGGGAGACCCAGGTTCTATCCCTGAGTCAGGAAGATCCCCTGGAGGAGGAAATGGCAACCCACTCCAGTACTCTTGCCTAGAAAATTCCATGGATGGAGGAGGAGCCTGGTAGGCTACAGCCCATGGGGTCACAAACAGTCGGATACGACTGAGCGACTTCCTTCCTAGATATGAGGAGATGCAAGCATTGAGATAATAAAATCTGTTCCTAAAAGCAGAGAAGGCAATGGCAGCCCACTCCAGTACTCTTGCCTGGAAAATTCCATGGGTGGAGGAGCCTGCTAGGCTACGGTCCATGGGGTTGCTAAGAGTCGGACAGGATTGAGCGACTTCACTTTCACTTTTCACTTTCATGCGTTGGAGAAGGAAATGGCAACCCACTCCAGTGTTCTTGCCTGGAGAATCCCAGGGATGGGGGAGCCTGATGGGCTGCCGTCTATGGGGTCACACAGAGTCGGACACGACTGAAGTGATTTAGCAGTAGCAGTAGCAGTTCCTAAAAGCATCCAACTATCTGAAGACCTGTCTCACCTGATTCCCTGGAGCACAGAGTGCCTCACTCCACCCTGCACTGCCTCAGGGTTGTTGAAGGTCATCGGCAGCATGGGGTTCACTCTCCTTTGCAAACGCCTTTGCTGTTCCGTCTTTGACAATGCTCTTGGTAAGCGCCAATTTGTAGTTGACAGTGGAGAGGTAACTGGGAGTCAGTATCATCAAGCTTCTGGTTCCAGCCTGTTTGAGGTCTACATGCGTGTGGGTGGCATAGAGATAGCTCCTTCCACCTAGTGGAGGTTTCTACATCTGCAAAACAACACAGAGGATTTGGCTCAGAATATTATGTATGGCCCCTGAGGAAAAACTAAAGGAGCTAAACACATCGACCGTGTTTAATGGCTAAACTGTTATCATTCTGACCTGTTTGACTGTTTTCCTTCGTTTCTGCACTTTTCTCACTTCTCCGATTAAATTTTTTTTCCTTGGACTTGGGGAAGGCCCAGGAGGCTAACGTTTTTACTACAGACAGGGAGGTAGGGGTGGGGCTGTCACGGGAAGCCTCCATTGGCCCTGCTCCATCACAAATGTCACGGAAATTAAACAAAAACATCATGACCACTAAATACCATATCAAAGGTCAACAAAGCTGTGGGCACTACAGATCAGTTATTGAGAGTAACGCCAATGCCTTATCCCTTGGTTAACCTGAGAGTTTGCTCAAAAGCAGAGAATAGTTAAAGAGAAAAGCACAGGGTCAAAATGAAGACACTTTTGCTAAAGCCTTTGATACCAAACCTGGATGTAATACCTGACCTAATTATAGCTTCCACCTTCCCCGGAAATGTAGTCTTAATCAGCCAGTTTGGAATTTTCTGGTCAGCACCCTGGAGGTTATCTGCCTCCTGGGCTCTCTCCATCCTCAGGAGGAAGAAGCAATCTCTCTGACCTTTTTTTTTCTTCCCCCTAAATGGCAGTGAAACGCACATCACAAAGAATTGACCATCTTTAGTATTTTTAACTGTACCGTCTAGTGGTGTAGAGTTGACTCTCATAGATGGGGAGCCAACAAACCACCCTGCAGCTCCAGAATTTTTCATCTTGCAAAACAGCTCCTGACCTTTCCTTTTAAAAAAAATTATTTAATTTTAATTGGAGGATAATTCCTTTACAATATTGTAAAGCAATATTGCCGGTTTCTGTGTTGATTTCTGCCATATATCAACAAGAATCAGCCATAGGTATACATAGGTATATGACCCCTCCCTCTTGATCCTCCCTCTCATCTCCCCCTCCTCATCACCATAAGTAAAATAGATAGCCCCTGGGAATTCGCTGTATGACTCAGGGAGCTCAACTCGATGCTCTGTGACATCCTGCCCTTTATGAATTGTAGACATTCAAGAATTTGAAAACACAGAGAGGGTCAAATAGACTCAGCTGTGACCCAGACAGGCTATTCTGTGCCCCCTGATGTAGAGTGCCTCATTGAACTCACACTAAAACCCCTGGGACAGCAGACCATGCTCCTTCCACAGGTGAGCAAACCGAGGCTGGGAGAGGTGAAGTAATTTCTGAGATCTCCCAGCCGATGAGAACGGCAGAACTGGAGATTCAAACCGGATTCAGTTTTATTTCCAAGCCTGGGTTCTTTCTAGAACCACACAGCCACCTAACCAGGATGGGGCATGGAGAATGACAAGAGACCAGTGGCCAGCTCCCTCCCGTCTCCCCAAGCCCAGAGACAGTGCTCTGCTTGCAAAAGCAATGTGCAATGCCCTGCAGAACTAAGCAACAATGTAACAGAAAAACAAATGTTCCCAGGGACCTGGCCTGGGAGAAAGGCTACAGCAGAGGAATAGAAATAGTTTGGACATTAAAGACTCCGGAGGCCAAAAAGCACTATGGTGATTTATCTGGTGCTTATTTCCAGAGTAAAAAAAGGAACAGGTGTACCTTCACAGATGCAGGTGAAGATGTGTAAGGCGACTGCAGCCTTACAAGGAAACGTTCCTCTTTTCTGTACAAAGGTGTTGCTCACGTGACTATTTAAAGACTGCTCAATGGGCTTGACTGAGCTGGGGGACAGGCAGCTTAAAAGAGAGGAGAGTTCCAACTTACCTTGAACTCTGAGCTCTGTTAGTGGAAGCAGAGCTCAAACGGACCTTCCCTCTGGAAAGGAATCTCCCAGATCCTCACCTCAGTCCATTTTCCTTCTTGCCTTGTGTTGCAGACCACATACCTGTTACGTTTAAACTGAGGGTTGAAGTGGAAGACGATGTCATTGCTGCTGGTTTGAAAGTCTGCAGCAAACCTGGATGGTGGGAAATCAGACAGTGTGCTGGCTGACTGCCAAGGGTGGGAACAGGAGCTGCTCACCCTGTGACTGGCACCCGTCTGGGAACCTGCGAGCAATCTGCCTGGCTGGTTGGCACCCTGCCCGGTTTGCAGCCATCACTTTTGTCTACCTAATTTGCATTTAGTGTGTTTTGGACAGTTACCACAGTTTGCCCTTAGAGTGTGATTTTCGAAAAATAAGGAGGGAATGGGTAAGGAAATTTGTGTCCAAGATGGAAGGGGAGAAATGTGCCTGGTTATGAGAGTCTTTGGGGACAAGTGGCGGTTCACTGGAGGCCAGGCCAGGTCTGCTCAGCTGGTAAAGAAGAGGACAAATAGAAAGAACAGGTGCATTGATGGGACACCTACAGCGATGGTGTCTAAAGGAGACACAATAAACACGAGGTCTCCGGGTGTTGGGATCTCAGAGTGTGTCTGCCCTTCAGTGGAGGCTGTTGTGTGTCCACCTGACCTGAGCGAGGTCAGCAGGCCTGGACCCTGACCCCAGCTCTGCACTCTTTGTCACTTGCAGTGACCTTGCTATCCTCAAGCTGCCCCACCCAGAGAGGGGGTGACTGCCTTCCTTCAGGAATGATGACTGAGGCAGCCCGAGTATGCTCCCAAGCAGGTAACACTTATTCTCAACTCTCCTCTGAGGAAGCCCCTCACGTCTCAATTTTCTCTGAGCACAGCCATGACACTAAGAAGCCTGAACACAAAAGGAGCTTCCAAGGGACCTGACTCACCAAGCATGCGTAGTCGATCGGTCATGTCCAACTCTTTGAGATCCTTTGGACGGTAGCCTGCCAGGCTCCTCTGTCCATGGGGTTTTTCAGGCAAGAATACTGGAGTGGGTTGCCATTTCCTCCTCCAGGGGCTCTCCCCAAGCAAGGGAAGGAACCTGTGTCTTTTGTGTCTCGCACATTGCAGGTGTAACTTTTATTTGCTGAGCTATCAGGGAGAGGGCACAATAAATGCTTGTTTTGGCTTTTTTCAGCTAGCACTCACTCATGTTTCCAAATCAAGTCCGTCCACTCTGAGTTTCTCCAGGGAGCGAGGGTCTGACTTCCACCACCTTGCCTGAACTCAGCTCCTGTATGTTTCCCAGCTTCCTGGGGTCACTCAGGCTCCCTAGCTAACACACGGAAGTCAGAGATGCCTCGCCCCCACATCATCCCCATAGAGCTAAGTGCTGGACCACACCCATGGGTGGCCCTTGATGGATATTCTACCTGCAGATCCTGTGTTTTGTTTCGGTTTTTATTTTTTGTGGCTTGGCTTGCAAGATGTCAGTCTCCCAGTCAGGGATGGAACCTATGCCCTCTCCATTGGGAGCGTGGAGTCTTAATCACTGGACCACCCCGGAATTCCTGAGAACCTATTTGCTTTCTTACTGAAAGGGGCGAGTTCTGGATGCTGTCCTCAACACTGGGGCAGTCTGTAAGCACTCAACCAGTAGGCCCCATGGGAGCTGGCTTAAAGCTGAGCCTAGCTGCTCCCTCTGGAAACACCAAAAGGAAAGGAAGCTCTTGGTGATCCTAGAACAAGAAAATCTAAGTTCCTTCTCCTCTTAAAATGAAGAGTGTTTCTGAAATATCTCTGGGGGTAGTTTTCCCTTTGCAGTCCCCCAGTTTCATTGCTGTGTTCCTTTGAAAATTCCATCCCCGGGAAGGAGAGAACAACAGCTCCCCATCAGAAAGGGGACCCTCGGAGGTAGAGACAGGCTCTATTAGACAGAGTGGGAGTAGAAAGCCGTCCTGTGCTGGGAGGAAGGGTCAGCAGAGGAAGAGAGAGAGAGAGGGATGGAAGTTCAGAGTCAAGGTGCCGATTCCCCTGCTGGTAGGGTTTCTGGGGAACTGGGTGCCTCACTTCTCTCTGAGTCGCCTGGGGGCACGCAGGGCTCTCAGAGTCCCATGGTCAGTGTGGCTGTGTCACCGAGGAAATCATCCAGAATCCAGATGCAGAGGTAAGGCTGTGGGAGAGGGGCCTGGAGGGATCCGGAAGGTCCCGAGCCCCATGCAAAGTGATGAGAGGACCAGTGAGGGCAGAAGCCAGCTGAGATTGCACAGAGATGCTTCCAAGATAGGCCACATGTCCAGAGGGGCTCCCGTGGGCACTGTGGACCTCAGGCTGCAGCCCATGAGAACCCCACCCAGACTAGGCACAGGTCCCAGGCCTCCCAGCCACCCAGAGCTCAGCAGAGCTCCTTGTGAACACCTGAGGACCCCTTCCACCTCTGAGAATATGTGCAAGTTCTTCTCTGTTCCCAGACAGCCCACCTTGGGAAGGAGGGAGATGGGAAACAGCTGAGATACTAATATTTTGAATTGGCTTAGCATTTTCTGGAAATGATCTTGAAACTGAAAGAGACCAAATTACAACTTTGAGGCAAGTTTAAATGTTTCCACGTCAGCCCACATGAGGTTTCCGAAGTTGATGCGGGCAGCTGTAGGAAGGAAGGAAGCTGATGTATCTGTGACGCTGGGCCATCGTGTATGAAGTTCAGTCCTAGAACTTCTTCCTCTGGGCTGGCCTGCTTCCCTGCCTAGACTGTGAGCCTCCATTCCCCTCTTTCTCTGGGGAGTCTGCTTAACGGTGCCCTGGATGCTGTGGACAGGGGGCAGGGGTGCCAAGCATTGCTGGCAGGGCCGGGCCTTCCCCTGAGCCAGATGTGGGTGCTCAGAGGATGCTGGGGGGACCCTCCTGAGCTGAGAGCACTTTGGCTCCGTTAGGGGTGAGGCTGAGAGACACAATTTCTGGTGCCTGTTTTTGTCTGAGGGAAGAAAGGTCCTGATGATGGTGACCTTATATCCATCCTGGAGACCCCCTACTATCATCCCTGTGCAGGACAGGGGCTGCGGGGAGAACGCAGTGGTCAGTGGGCCGGCCTCCTTCTCTTTGTGGGCTTGAGCGTGAGCTTCAGCAGCCCCCCAGCACTTGCTGCCCCCCATCCACCCCCACCTGTGAAGGGCTCCATCAGCCCACCTGTCCAGCCTCTCAGGAAGCTGAGGCCGGGAGAGGCTCCTACTGCAGGGCTGGGCCAGGACACAGGGAGCACAGCAACCTCCTGGGACCCAGGCTGCTGCCGCCTGCCCGCCTCCTCCTCTCCCAGGGCTCTCTGTGGGCACCTCCTTCCTCAGCCACTTGCTATCTAGGGACCTTTGACAAGTTGCGTCTACCTCTATAAAACTCAGTTTTATGTATATGATATGGGGATGATAAGGATTTAAACCAGCTGTCCCCAACCTTTGGCAGCAGGTTCTGGTATCATGGGAAACAATTTTTCTAAGCACGTGGGGAAGGGCGTGATGGGGAGCGGCTGTAAATACAGATGAAATTTTTCTAACTCTCTTGCCACCCAACTCCTGCTGTGGGGCCTGGTTCCTAAAAGGCCAGAGGCCAATACCAGTCTGTGGGCTGGGGCTTGGGGAACCCTGGTTTAAGCAAGGCTGCCTAGGACAATACCTTCGCAAAGGAAGCAAAAAGGCAGCCATTTGTGTCCCCGCAGCGCAGGGGCACCTGCTCCCCTGACCCGGACACTTGACCTACCCTGCCTTGCTCTCAGCAGGCAGACACCTCCTCAGGAGGGCTTCCCTGCTGTCTGCAGACTCCTGACAATTCTAAACACCTCCGTGGCATCCACGGTGGGGTAGACACCATTCAAGTTCTTTTAATGGACTAAGTCACTTATCTTCCCCCCACCCCTGGGCGGTGACTGGAGGATTATCCCCATTATACAGATACAGAAACTGAGCCCCAGAGCTGCTTCCCACCCGCTGAGGCTGCCCCCAGCCCTGGAACTCACTGGATTCACATAGGCAGCCTGGGTGTCAATGAAGGTCATCTCTCTACTACCTCTGTGCCCACTGCTGCTTTGCATGCTGAGTGGTCAGGCCCTGCAAGGAGAGGACTTAACAAGATATAGAATCCAAAATAACTTGGCGGTTATTCAATGGGGAGGAGCCAAGAATAAGATAATGTGGGCTTAGAGAAGAGGAGAAAGGCAGGGAGGAGGGCTGAGGGTGGAAGTGGGTGCTCCTCATCCAGGACCCTTTCTCTCTGCTCTCCTCCTGCTCTCTGATTCGAGACTAGATAGTTCATAGAGGTTCATGTATGTTCAGAAATCCTCACCACACGCACACCACAGTGAGCTTCTAGAAGACACTGCCCCTGAGCGTGTGGCTGTGTCGTGAATGTCCAGACAACAAGCCCGAGTGATGGGACCGGCCTGTGTATGGGATGGCAGTGCTCCTGGGAAGGCCTGGTTATACCCATTTTGCAGACAGAGGAACTGAGGCTCAGAGATTCTATGGGTCATGCCCAAGGTCACACAGATCATTAGTGGCAGCCTGAGCCATATGAGGCTACTTTGGTTCTTAAAGTGGTCTTCCTCCCCTTTAAAACTCTATTCCTCACATATATACATTATCATGTAGAAAGAAATGTCTTGCAAATAGAAAACCTCGTACTGGAGGTTCCCTTATCCTTGTGTACAATGATGCTCTGGGAGCTTCCGATCCCTCCTCTCTATGAATTTCTCTCTTCTCTCTCTTAAATCTGGGCTTTAGAATGGGGAGCAGAGAGGTCTCAGACATAATACAAAATTTCATGTGGCATGAAGTTTGGTGCAATGTATTGAATAAACTGTTTTTAATGGGCACCAGCACCCTGTTAAAGGAAATGATTACCTGAACCAGAGACTCAGGATCAGCAGGGTAAGGATACAGGGTGGGGAGGAAAGACATAAAGACAATAGACTTCCATGATGTCAAGTGGGTCCCATCGTGTGCTAGAGACAGGGCCCTAGGGTCCAGCCCAGACAGGCAGCTGACGTCCTACAGGCACTGAGTGGGAGCAGGTGTCCCTAGGTCCACACATGGGTCCACACCTCTCTCCCTTCTGGCACTTACCTGGGTGCCCCAGAATTTGCAAAGACTGACTTCTTTGAGGTATTCCTACAGACTGAGCCCACTTGCTTCCTCTATCTACCCTCCATCCCAAGTAGATTCCTGGATCAATCGGAATTCAAGTGGATTTAAGATGCAGAAGACACAGCTGGAGCAAAAAGGAGGAAAAGAGGATGCATTCTTTGCAATCCTCTTCGACGCCAGGGCAGCAGGGACCATTTCCTCATTGACTGGGCTCCACAGCAACTGGAACTCATTCACTGCAGGTTGGAGTGTAAAACAACAGTATTGAAAACATGTTGGTGGATCATAATAAAGTCAGACCTCTACCTCTCCTGTGTCCTGGCTCTTCTGCTCCTAGATATTTACCCAAGAGAGATGGGAGCATATGCACATGTGCCTAACAGCTTCACTCATCACAACCCTGCACTGGAAGCACACGGCTGTTTACAAGTCGGAGAAAGGAAAAATGAATGGTGATATACCTACAGTGTACTAGCCCTCTGCAATAAAAAGGGACTGAGGATACAGGCAAGGTCATCAACGAACCTCACGGTTGAGCACATGAGCCAGACACAGCTGAGCACAGGCTGGGAGCATTTTGATTACATAAAATCCAACAACCAATCAGAAAAGTGATTACTCATCGTGGGAGCCAACTATGAGAGACCTGAAGGAGTCATCTGGGTGCTGAAGGTGTCTGGAGCTTGGTCCGGATGGTGATGACACAGCTGTTTACAACATAAAATCTCATCCAGCAGCCTAGCTCTGGGAATGTTAAGTGGTGAGGCTGTGATGGGAAATGCGGGGCTGTGCCTGATCCTAAGGGCCTAGCATTAAGCATCTCTTTGCTTTTGCTCATCCCTTTTTAAACACACATCTTGAATAAACACATCTCCAGCTGGAGACAGCTTCAATGCAAGGCACCAGGCCAGCCCAGCCCATGAAGTTCTGGTTTCTAGAAAACCTTGGGGAACCTAGATAATCATGTGAGAGAACCGAATATCTCTTCCCGCCCCCTGGCTCCTGCCTAAGCACCCCATCCTTCAATTCAGCTCAGTTCAGTTCAGTCACTCAGTCTGACTTTTTGCAACCCCACAGACTACAGCTGGACAGGCTTGCCTGTCCATCACCAACTCCCAGAGCTTGCTCAAACTCTTGTCCATCGACTCAGTGATGCCATCCAACCATCTCATCCTCTGTCATCCCCTTCTCCTCTTGCCTTCAATTTAGGACTGATTTTCTTTAGGATTGACTGGTTTGATCTCCTTGCAGTCCAAGGGACTCTCAACACCACAGTTCAAAAGCATCAATTCTTCAGTGCTCAGCTTTCTTTATAGTCCAACTCTCACATCCATGCATGACCACTGGAAAAACCATAGCTTTGACTATGCAGACCTTTGTCAGCAAACTAATGTCTCTGCTTTTAAATATGCTGTTTATGTTTGTCCTAGCTTTTCTTCCAAGGAGCAAACATCTTTTAATTTCATGGTTGCAGTCTCCATCTGCAGTGATTTTGGAGCCCAAGAAAAGAAAATCTGTCACTGTTTCCAATTTCTCCCCCTCTGTTTGCCATGAAGTGATGGGATCAGATGCAATGATCTTCGTTTTCTGAATGTTGAGTTTTAAGCCAACTTTTTCACTCTCCTCTTTCACTTTCATCAAAAGGCTGTTTAGTTCCTCTTTGCTTTCTGCCTTAAGGATGGTGTCATCTGCATGTTTGAGGTTACTGATATTTGGTTTTTATTTGGGGTTCAAGGAACCCCACCCTTGGATCCCCAAAAAGGCAGAACTCCAGGTCTGTACGCACTCCCTCTCCTCTCCACTGCCCATCGTCGCTGTGCGGCCCTCAGGCCCTGAGGGTAATAATCCTTGAGCCCTCTGATGATCGTTGCTAATCTGTGTCTTGCAACCGTAAAAGGAACTCCAAGGTCCTGTTCAGCCACAACCTTGTCTCCAGCTGGGGAAATGCTTTTGGGCGCTCCCACCAGTGGTAACGGCCCCGTGAAGGCCCCAGGTATTCCTGAATGGTTAGCATCACTGTGCATAAGCTGAGACGGACAACAAACAGTACGAAGATTCCTCCAAAAACTAAACATAGAATTCCCGTATGATCCAAAAACTCCCCTCCTGGGTATATACCCTGAAAAACTGAAAGCAGGGACTTGAAGAGATATATGTACACTCGTGTTCATGGTATTATTTACAGCAGCCAAGCAATAGAAGCAGCTCAAGAGTCTATCATGGATTACTAGATAAGTAAAATGTGGTCTGTACATGCAATGAGATATCATTCAGCCGTGAAAAGGAAGGGAATTCTGGGAATTAGTTGCTGGTCAAGTGGTTAGGACTCTGCCCATTTACCACCAAGGGTGTGAGTTTAATCCTTGGACAGGAAACTAAGATCTCAGGCTCTGCGCAGCACAGCCAGAAAAATAAATAAATAAATAAATAAGGGGAAGGAAATTCTGACACAACATGGATGTTCGGGAAGGGAGAAATTTTCCTGTACCTGACTAGGTTCTTCTGGCTGGTCTAAGAAATGAATTGACATGAAACAGATTAACAGGAGAAAAATCTAACAAGGGTTTAATAACACATATACAAGAGAGATACAGAAGAACTAACCCAACAAAATAGTCAAAGCCCTCACCTTAAACGCCACTTTCAGCTAAAGGCACCAGGGACTGTTGAGGGTAATGTTTAGGGACTTCAGTGAGGAGGAAGGCTATGCACAGAAAAACAAATGTTTGGTAAATAAGTGCTTGCTGGGCACAGAGTTGACTCTAATCTCGAGGCTCGTCCAGGTTCCCCCACCACACCTCGCCCATGTTCTTCCATAGATATCACTGGTCATAGCTCTATTTCTGGAACAGACCCTTTATCTACATTCTTTCTGGCATTGAGTGGCAGGAGGAGAAGGGGACAACAGATGATGAGAGAGTTGGATGGCATCGCCAACTCAATGGACATGAGTTTGAGCAAGCTCTGGGAGATGGTAAAGGACAGGGAAGCCTGGCGTGCTGCAATCCTTGGGATCACAAAGAGTCGGACACAACTGAGTGGCTGAACAACAGCAAGAAAACTCTGGGTCTTCCATTTCTGGAAAAGAATCAGCCTGGGGACTTCTCTGGTTTTCCTGTGGCTAAGGCTGTGTGCTCCCGCGCTTCCACTGCAGGGTCACAGGTTTGATTCCTGGTCAGGGGAACTAAGATCCTGCTTGCTCTAAGGCCGAAAAAAAAAAAAAAATCATTTTACATGAATCCTCACGGCAAAGCAAAAGCACATATTTTGGGGTGACAAGATTTGCTCCCCTACATCTCTCTAAAGGTTTTCCAAGTGGCTCAGTGTAAAGAATCTGCCTGCCAAATGGGGGACTCAAGTTCCATCCCTGGGTCAGGAAGATCACCTGAAGATCTGAAAGCGTTCCAATATTCTTGCCTGGGAATTCCAGAGACAGAGGAGCCTGGTGGGCTACAGTCCATGGGGTCCCAAGAGTTGAACACCGCTTAGTGATTGAACACCACCACCACCAGTCTCTAAGCTTTGGTATTTGCTCTTCTGTGAGAAGCAGCTAATCACGGGCCTTATTTTATATGACTGCTGTGAGCACTGAATGAGCTAAAGCTTCTAAGGCACTTAGCTGATGCCTGACACAAAGCAAGTACCCCATAGATTCCATCTGTGCCCTCCAGTATCTGACCTGCGAGGCCCTGAGAGAATTCAGAGAGGAGGTAGCCCTTGGGCTGGGCTCTGGAGAGTGGGAGGTGTCCTTTCCTTGGATGGCAGGAGTAGGGGTGAGGAGTAGGAGAACTTGCAGCCCCAGGGGATGCAGCAGGCTCAACATCACAATCTGGTTACACTTCCTCCTTCGCGGAAGAATCTGTGTCATATCAGCTGATTAACCAGGCACGCAGCTGCTTCTGCTTTCAGTCTTTGTGTGACTCCCTTGGGACCAATCAGCCTTATTTCCCAACTTCCTTTAAACGACTTATTATAGGCATTTTTTGGCATTTTTTTTTCTTTAAAGAAATCCTGCGTCATGGCCATAAATGAAAAACATTACTACTTCCATAAATAAAAACTGCTGCTGCTACTGTTGCTAAGTCGCTTCAGCCGTGTCCAACTCTGTGCAACCCCATAGACGGCAGCCCATGAGGCTCCCCCGTCCCTGGGATTCTCCAGGCAAGAACACTGGAGTGGGTTGCTATTTCCTTCTCCAATGCATGAAAGTGAAAAATGAAAGTGAAGTCGCTCAGTGGTGTCTGACTCTTAGTGACCCCATGGACTGCAGCCTACCAGGCTCCTCCGTCCATGGGATTTTCCAGGCAAGAGTGCTGGAGTGGGGTGCCATTGCCTTCTCCAAAATAAAAACTACTGGGGGCCAAAATGGGTGACAGTGGTCATGTGAATTGGGTGGATGGCGGGGCACCATATTCAAGTCAAAGCTGTTGACAAATACCCTAAACATCACAAAAATCTGGGAAAATACTATTTTTATTAACTAATATCTTGGCACCATAAGACTTTCTTTTTTGGCCACATACTCTGCTTCTTCATGTAATGAAGACTAGACATGTTCTCTACAGAGAAAGTAGAAAGATCATTCTGTCTTTCCAATGACCTGCTTTTCTCCACTGCATGTGTACTTTGGGTCCCAGGCAACATGGGAGATATTCCTTCATGATGCCCCTCAGACCCTACATCTTTGTACTAGACGCAGGTGAGTTGAGAGTCCCTTGGACTTCAAGGAGAAAGCAGTCAATCAGTCCTAAAGGAAATCAGTCCTGGGTGTTCATTGGAAGGACTGATGCTGAAGCTGAAATTCCAATACTTTGGCCACCTGATGTGAAGAGATGACTCATTGGAAAAGACCCTGATGCTAGGAAAGGTTGAAGGCAAGAGAAGGGGACGACAGAGGAAAAGATGGTTGGATGGCATCACCAACTTGATGGATGTGAGTCTGAGCAAGCTCCGGGAGTTGGTGACAGACAAGGAGCGTGCTGCAATCCATGGGGTCGCAAAGAGTCAGACACAACTGAGTGACTGAACTGACTGAACTGAACAGGTGAGTTGGCATAATGGGCAGGAGTATTCTGGAAGCCACTCTTAAGCTGGGGAAAGTGGATTGTTCAGGGAATAATTATACTTGCACCTCTGTAGACCTTAGATTTTAGTGCTCTTAATTGTTTTTGAGGTTTTGTCTTATGCCTGTAAACTAGACTGGATCCTGAATTCTAGTTTCTTCAAACATCTGGCTACAACTCAACAAAGTAATGTTCCCAATTGTCTTCTACCATCTGCATGGAATCACCAAGAGCAAACACTGCCCTTTAATCTCCTTGGAAGGAACTGGACCAGGTCCTCTCAGCTGCCCAGATGGCAGTCAAACTCTTGAATCTTGGATACACATCTCATAAGTGAAGATGACCCCACCTGCCACCTGTTCCTGACGAGTGCTGGAGACCTCCAAATCAAACAGATAAGGAAGAACATTTGCTGACACTCAGGTAGGCTGCCTTTGGCGGGGATAATGGATTAAGACTTCATATTTTAAATAAGCATGAAACCCTTCCTCCTTCTCCTTTCCTTTCCTCTGCATTGATCTGGAAAGATAATGCCCTATCTGTATTCCCCAGTCCATTGCTAAAGAAGGTAATCTTTCAATTGAAATTATCATCCAAGTTTCCAATCTATCCATCACTCTCTAGATCAGATTTACCTCCACTCACTAAGAGCTCATTCACATTCGGTAAAGCCAGTCTATTGATACTGGGTTATGATGAAGGACAGTGTAGCGTTTATTGGAGGCACCAAACAAGGAATCCAGGTAGCTATTGCTTAAAGCACACAAACTCCCTGATGCCTTTCAGGGAAAGGGTTTTAAACCTAGGGTGAGGGAGAGGGTTGCAGGATATGTGATTAGCTCATGGGTGTCTTCAGACTGGTGGATGGTGAGGTAAATGGGAATCAACATCCTCAAGCTTCCAGGTTCTATGTCCTTGTGGGCAGCATACAGTTAAGTCCTTCCACGTGATTGGGGTTTCTATATCTGCAAAACAGCACAAAGGATTTGGCTCAGAATATTATCTATAGGCCTTGAGGAGGAACTAAAGGTCCTTGACTGCAATTAATGGCTAAACTATTGTCATTTTGTCTTGCTTGATTGTTTTCCTTTGCTTCTGCATTTTCTCACTTTGTTGATTAAATTTTTTCCTTGAAACTTAGGAAAGCCTAGCTAAAGTTTTACCACCAGACATGGAAGTGGGGTAGGGTTGTCCCAGGAAGCCTCCATGGGTCTTGTTCTGTTACAGATGTCACAGGATTAAACATATACCTCATGACCATTGAGTATCACACCAAGGGTGAACAAAACTGTGCGGACTATAGATCAGCAGCTGAGAGTGACGCTAACGCCTTAAATTCTGATTGCATCTCTTGGTTAGGCTGAGAGTTTGCTCAGAAGTGGGAAATCAGTCAGTTCAGTTCAGTTCAGTGGCTCAGTAGTGTCCAATTCTTTGTGACCCCATAGACTGTAGCACTTCAGGCCTCTCTATCCATTACCAGTTCCTGGAGCTTACTCAAACTCATGTCCATTGAGTTGGTGATGTCATCTAACGATCTCATCTTCTGTCATCCCCTTCTTCTCCCTCCTTCAATCTTTCCCAGCATGAGAGTATTTTCAAATGAGTCAGCTCCTCGCATCAGGTGGCCAAAATATTGCAGTTTCAGCTTCAACATCAGTCCTTCCAGTGAACACTCAGGACTGATCTCCTTTAGGATGGACTGGTTGGATCTCCTTGCAGTCCAAGGGACTCTCAAGAGTCTTCTCCAACACCACAGTTCAAAAGCATCAATTCTTTGGTGCTCAGCTTTCTTTCTAGTCCAACTCTCACATCCATACATGACTACTGGAAATACCATAGCCTTGACTAGACGGACCTTTGTTGGCAAAGTAATGTCTCTGCTTTTTAATATGCTGTCTAGGTTAGTCCTAGCTTTTCTACTAAGGAGCAAGCGTCTTTTAATTTCATGGCTGCAGTCACCATCTGCAGTGATTTTGGAGCCCAAGAATATAAAGTCTGTCACTGTTTCCATTGTTTCCCCTTCTATTTGCCATGAAGTGGTGGGACCACATACCATGATCTTAGTTCTCTGAATGTTGAACTTTAAGCCAACTTTTTACTCTCCTCTTTCACTTTCATCAAGAGGCTCTTTAGTTCCTCTTCACTTTCTTCCATAAGGGTGGTATCAGCTGCATATCTGAGGTTATTGATATTTCTCCCAGCAATCTTGATTCTAGCTTGTGCTTCTTCCAGCCCAGTGTTTCTCATGATGTACTCTGCATATAAGTTAAATAAGCAGGATGACAATACATAGCCTTGACATACTCCTTTTCCTGTTTGGAACCAGTCTGTTGTTCCATGTCCAGTTCTAACTGTTGATTCTTGAACTGCATACAGATTTCTCAAAAGGCAGGTCAGGTGGTCTGGTATTCCCATCTCTTTCAGAATTCTCCAGTTTGTTGTGGTCCACATAGTCAAAGGCTTTGGCATAGTCAATAAAACAGAAATAGATGTTTTTCTGGAACTCTCTTGCTTTTTAGATGATCCAGTGGATGTTGGCAATTCGACCTCTGGTTCCTCTGCCTTTTCTAAAACCAGCTTGAACATCTGGAAATTCACAGTTCATGTATTGCTGAATCCTGGCTTGGGGGGAATTTTGAGCATTACTTTACTAGCATGTGAGATGAGTGCAACTGTGCGGTAGTTTGAGCATTCTTTGGCATTGCCTTTCTTTGGGATTGGAATGAAAACTGACCTTTTCCAGTCCTGTGGCCACTGCTGAGTTTTCCAAGTTTGCTGGCATATTGAGTGCAGCACTTTCACAGCATCATCTTTCAGGATTTGAAATTGGAATTCCATCACCTCCACTAGCTTTGTTCATAGTGATGCTTTCTAAGGCCCACTTGACTTCACATTCCAGGATGTCTAGCTCTAGGTGAGTGATCACACCATCGTGATTATCTGGGTCATGAAGATCTTTTTTGTACAGTTCTCCTGTGTATTCTTGCCACCTCTTCTTAATATCTTCTGCTTCTGTTAGGTCCGTACCATTTCGGTCCTTTATGGAGCCCATCTTTGCATGAAATGTTCCCTTGGTATCTCTAATTTTCTTGAAGAGATCTCTAGTCTTTGCCATTCTATTGTTTTCCTCTCTTTCTTTGCACTGATCACTGAGGAAGGCTTTCTTATCTCTCCTCGATGTTCTTTGGAGCTCTGCACTCACATGGGTATAGCTTTCCTTTTCTCCTTTTTTTTCACTTCTCTCCTTTTCACAGTAAGGCCTCGTCAGACAACCATTTTGCTATTTTGCATTTCTTTTTCTTGAGGATGGTCTTGATCCCTGTCTCCTGTACAATGTCAGGAACCTCTATCCATAGTTCATCAGGCACTCTGTCTATCAGATCTAGTCCCTTAAATCTATTTCTCACTTTCACTGTATAATCATAAGGGATTTGATTTAGCAGTACATGCATGAGATCTTTTGAAGGAGGTCACCATTATCTTCATTACCTCCACCCGTAGTTAGGCCCCAGGTAAATAGCAGGGAGGGAACACAGCCCACTCAACAACAGAAAATTGGATTAAGGAGTTACTGAGCATGGCCCCACCCATCAGAACAAAACCCATTTTCTTCCTCAGTCAGTCTCTCCCACTGGAGGCTTCCATAAGCCTCTTATCCTTCTCCATCAGAGGACAGACAGACTGAAAACCACAATCACAGAAAACTAACCAATCTAATCACATGGAGCACAGCCTTGTCTAACTCAATGAAACTATGAGCCATGCATTTCGGACCACCCAAGACAGACAGGTCACGGTGGAGAGTTCTGACAAAATGTGGTCCATTGGAGAAGGGAATGGCAAACCACTTCAGTATTCTTGCCTTGAGAACCCCATGAACAGTATGAAAAGGGAAAAGGATAGGATACTGAAAGAGGAACTCACCAGATGGGTAGGTGCCCAGTATGCTACTGGAGATCAGTGGAGAAATAACTCCAGAAAGAATGAAGGGATGGAGCCAAAGCAAAAACAACACCCAGTTGTGGATGTGACTGGTGATGGAAGCAAGGTCTGATGTTGTAAAGAGCAATATTGCATAGGAACCTGGAATGTTAGGTCCATGAATCGAGGCAAATTGGAAGTGGTCAAACAGGAGATGGCAAGAGTGAACATTGACATTTTAGGAATCAGCGAAATAAAATGGACTAGAATGGGTGAATTTAACTCAGATGACCATTATATCTACTACTGTGGGCAAGAATCCCTCAGAAGAAATGGAGTAGCCATCATGGTCAACAAGAGAGTCCAAAATACAGTACTTAGATGCAATCTCACAAACGGCAGACTGCTCTCTGTTCATCTCCGAGGCAATCCATTCAATATCACGGTAATCCAAGTCTATGCCCTGACCAGTAACGCTGAAGAAGCTGAAGTTGAACGGTTCTATGAAGACCTGCAAGACCTTTTAGAACTAACACTCAAAAAAGATGTCCTTTTCATTATAGGAGACTGGAATGCAAAAGTAGGAAGTCAAGAAACACCTGGAGTAACAGGCAAATTTCACCTTGGAGTACAGAATGAAGCAGGGCAAAGGCTAACAGAGTTTTGCCAAGAGAACGCACTGGTCACAGCAAACACCCTCTTCCAACAACACAAGAGAAGACTCTACACATGGACATCACCAGATGGTCAACACCAAAATCAGATTGATTATATTCTTTGCAGCCAAAGATGGAGAAGCTCTATCCAGTCAGCAAAAACAAGACCGGGAGCTGACTGTGGCTCAGATTAGGAACTCCTTATTGCCAAATTCAGACCTAAATTGAAGAAAGTAGGGAAAACCACTAGACCATTCAGGTATGACCTAAATCAAATCCCTTAGGAAGTGGAGAATAGTGAAAGGGAAAACCACAGGCTTTGCTAAAGCCCACGATAGCAAACCTAGGTTTAACATCTGACATAACAATAGCTTTGATCTTCCCCAGGAATGTGGGCTTAATCACTCAGTCTAGAAATTCTGATTAGCACCCTGGAGGAAATTTTTATCCTGGGCCCTCTCCATACTCAGGAGGAAGAAGCAATCTGCCTGACTTTTTATTTATTTATTTTTCCTATATGGTGGTGAAATGCACATTACATAAAACTGATTATCTAAGTATTTTTAACTATGCAGTTTAATGGTATAGAGTCAACTCCCATAGTTGTGGAACCAACACCACCACCAGGCAGCTCCAGAACTCTTTCATCTTGCAAACTGCTCCTGACCTCCTGAACTTTTTGAATTGTAGATATTCAAAAATTTGAAAGCACTGAGAGGGTCAGATAGACTCAGGTGGGGCCCAGACAGGCTATTCTGTGCCTCCTGGCATGTATCTCCTCACTGAACTCACACAAAGACCCATGGGACAGCAGAGACCGTGCTCCTTCTACAGATAAGGAAACCGAGGCTGGGAGAAGTGAAGTCAATTGTCTAAGATCCCCCAGCCGGTGCGAATGGCAGAGCTGGGGCTCTGAGCTGGATTCAGCTTGATTCCCAAGCCCGGGTTCTTTCTACAACCACATGGCCTCCTAAGCAGAGTGGGGATAGAGAGAAACAGAGATGAGTGGCCAAGGAGTCCAGGAGACTGAGTGGGTGTCCCAGACAGAGAAAGCAACATAAGAGGACAGCACAGGGCAGCTGGAGGTGTATCCCCAGAGTCACCTGGATAGGAGACTGGCTGGCACCTCTGGGTTCATGCAGCAGACCCTGGGCACAACGAAGGGGACCCCAAACCCAGCCCCAGGGACAGGTATCAGGTGGGCAGACTGACCGGGAAACTTCGGCAGGCACGGTGCCCATGATGTAGATGGTGTTGACTTCATTGAAGGGCATGCAGTGAAGAGGTCCCCATACACCATCACCTTTCGAGATGTGAGCACATGCCAGGAAGGGTCCCCAGCCAGGTGAGAGGACACCCGAGCCTCTGGGACGCCTGCTACCAGAACTTTAAACCTGAGTCTAGTTTTCATGTTTATTCCCTGTAGGTCTGGGCATCAGCCTTTGGAGCTGTGCCAGTTACAGGAACATGCTTGGGACCCAAAGGGCATCCAAACACAGTCTCTACGTGGATTTGGTTGTTGGCTTTTTAATTCTTCTGGTTGTTGGTTTATCACAGTAGGTTTATCTTTCTAGTCCTGGCTCACCTGGGTTCGACAAATGTTTCTGGGGAGCAGAGGAGAGGTGAGATCATATTGCATGATGAGAGGGTGGGGACATTCGTGTTCACACAGAGAAGCACAGACACAAATGGACTCACCCCCTGCCCCCAAGCCCAGAGACAGTGCCCTGCTTGCAAAAGCCGTGTGAAATGTCCTGTAAAGCTAAGCCATTAATAACACCTGGATAAAGGCAGCAACAAGGTAATAGAAAAAGTAATGTCCCCAGGGACCTGGAGGGGAAGAAGGGCTACACAGAGGAATGGAAATAACTTGAACTTTGAACACCCAGGAGTCCAAAAACCACCACGGTGACTTATCTGGTGCTTATTTCTGGGGTAAAAGTAATAGGTGTGCCTGTAGATACAGGTGAGGGTATGTCAGGAGACTGCAGTCTTAGAAGGAAACAGTTCCCTGTACAAAGATGCTGCTCACGTGACTGGTTAAAGGCTGCTCACTGGGTCTGATTGAGCTGAGGGACAGGCAGCTGAAGTGAAGAGAGAGGGGAGTTCCAGCTCACCTTGAACTCCGAGCTCTCTGCCTGGAAGCAGAGCTCAAGCTTACTCCCTCCTCTGGAAGGGCCTCTCACAAATCCTCTCCTCAGTACCCCTTTTCCTTCCTGCCTGGTGTTGCAGATCACATAGTCACCGCTGTCATCTTCAAACTGAGCCTGGAAGTAGAAGGCGATGTCATTGTCCCCAGAGTCGGTTTGAAGGCCCACAGCAAACCTGGGGGACAGGGAAATCAGACAGCACATCCCCCAAGAGTGGCGCTCCATGGACCTTCTACCTGTAGATAGTGATTTTTGTTTCTGTGCTTTTGTGGAATGACTTTTGCAAGATTTTAGTTTCTCTTCCAGGGATCGAACCCTTGCACTCTGCAGTGCAAGCATGGAATCCTGACCACTGGGCTTCAGGGAAGCTTCCAGAGCCCTTTGCTTTCTCGCCTAAGGGGGTGAGGCTTCCCTCCTAGCTCAGCTGGTAAAGATGGATTGGGAAGATCCCCTGGAGAAGGGAAAGGCTACCCACTCCAGTATTCTGACCTGGAGAATTCCATGGACTATACAGTCCATGGGGTCACAAAGAATTGGACACGACTGAGCGACTTTCACTTTCACTTTTTCACTAAGGGGGTGATTTATGGATGCATCCTGAACACCAGGGTGCTGTGTGAGCTCTCGGCCATCAGGGCCCTTGGGAACGGTTGTAAATTTGAGCCTAACTGCTCCCTCTGGGAATACAGAAAGGAAAGGAAACTCCAAGTGACTCTAGAGTGAGAAAATTTAAGTCCCTGTTTCTCTTAAAATTGGAGAATAATGTTTCTGAAATCAGTCAGTTCAGTCGCTCAGTCGTGTCTGACTCTTTGTGACCCCATGGACTGCAGCACGCCAGGCCTCCCTGTCCATTACCAACTCCTGGAGTCCACCTAAACCCGTGTCCATTGAGTTGGTGATGCCATCCAGCCATCTCATCCTCTGTCATCCCCTTCTCCTCCTGCCCTCAATCTGTCCCAGCATCAAGGTCTTTTCAAATGAGTCAGCTCTTCACATCAGGTGGCCAAAGTATTGGAGTTTCAGCTTCAACATCAATCCTTCCAATGAAACACTCAGGACTGATCTCCTTTAGGATGGACTGGTTGGATCTCCTTGCAGTCCAAGGGATTCTCAAGAGTCTTCTCCAACACCACAGTTCAAAAGCATCAATTCTTCTGCGCTCAGCTTTCTTCACAGTCCAACTCTCACATCCATACATGACCACTGGAAAAACCATAGCCTTGACTAGATGGACCTTTGTTTCTGAAATATCTGGGTGTAATTTTCCCTTTGCCACTCTCTAGCTTCATTGCTGTGTTCCCTTGAAAATTCCGCCCCAAGGAAGGAGAGAACAATAGCTCCCATTGGAAGAGGGACCCTCAGAGGTAGAGATAGGCTCTATTAGACAGAGTGGGAGTAGAAAGCCATCCTGTGCTGGGAGGAAGGGTCAGCAGAGGGAGAGGGAGGGAGAGGGAGAGAAAGGGAGGGAAGTTCAGAGTCAAGGTGCCAATTCCCCTGCTGGGAGGGTTTCTGGGGAACTGGGTGCCTCACTTCCCTCCGAGTCCCCTGGGTGCACTCAGAGCTCTCAGGGTCCCATGGTCAGTGTGGCTGTGTCACCTGGGAGGGGATGTGGCAGAGGAAGTTATCTAGAATGGACATGTGAAGGTAGGGTTGTGGAGGGGAGAGGCCTGGAAGAATCCAGAAGGTCCCGGACCCCGTGCAAAGTAATGAGAGGACCAGCAGGGACAGAAGCCAGCTGAAATTGGACAGAGAGGCTTCAGAGAGAGACCATGTGTCCAGAGGGGCCTCAGTGGACTGTGGACCTCAGAGTGCAGCCCATGTGGACCCCACACATATGGGGTACAGGTCCCAGGTCTCCCCGCCACTCGGAGCTCAGCAGAGTTCAGCCAGGGCTGTGTGAACACTGAGCACGCTGCCAACTCTGAGAATGTGTGTAGGCCCTCCTCTGTTCCAAGATAGGCCCCTCGGGAAGGCAGGGGATGGGAAACAGAGTTGAGATATTTATATTTTGAATTGATTTTAAAGTCTTTGCAGCAAACACCTTAAAACTGAAAGAGATCGAATTACAACTTTGATGACAAGTTTGACTATGTCCAGGTCACCTCAAATGAGGTTTCTGAAGTAGATGAGGGTGGGTGTAGGAAACAGAACAAGTTGCTGTTTCTGTAACTCTGGGTCATCTTGTAGGAAGTTCAGCCCCAGAACTCCGCCTCTGGGCTGGCCTGCTTCCCTCCCTAACCATAAGCCTCCATCCCCCCATCTCTGGAGAGTCTGGTTAGTGGTGCCCTGGATGCTATGGCGGGTGGCAGGGGTCTTGTTGGCAGGGCTGGCCCTTCCCATCCCCTGAGCCAGGCGTGGGTGCTCAGAGGATGCTGGGTGGACCCTCCTAAGCTCACAGCATTGTGGTTCACTCAGGGGTGAGGCTGAGAGACAGTTTCTGGTGCCTGTTTCTGCCTGAGGGGAGAACAACTCGGCAATGTTGACCCTGTGTCCGTCCTGGAGACCCCCTGCTATCATCCCTGTGAAGGACAGGGGCTGTGGGGAGAAGACGGTGGTCAGCGAGTGTTTTCCCGAAAGTCTTCACTTCCATCTCAGGTTCAAAGGATTTGTTAACAAAATAAGCCACTCATTGAAAAGTGAAAGCGAAGTCGCTCAGTCGTGTCTGACTCTTCGTGACCCCATGGACTGTAGCCTACCAGGCTCCTCAGTCCATGGGATTTTCCAGGCAAGAGTACTGGAGTGGGTTGTCATTTCCTTCTCCGGGGGATCTTCCTGACCCAGGGATCGAAGCCGGGTCTCCTGCATTGGAGGCAGACGCTCTACCGTCTGAGCTACCAGGGAAGCCACTCATTATACACAAAGCAATAATACCAGTATTTATTAGAGAATTACCTAGCTTACTTTCAATATCCTAACATTAAAAGCAAAGAAAAATAGAAACAGCAGAAGATACCTCACCCAATTGGGTTTTGACATCCAGACTCAAACAGCGCTGGCAAGTCGGCACATCTGGAGTCCCAGTTGGGAAAGGGTCCCAGGCAGTGTGTCTGCTCCATGGGTGAGAGTTCAAAGGCTGCAGTTTGGGGTTCTCACTTACAATCCCAGGACACAAACTGCTATCATCATCAATCTGTGAGCAAACTGCAGCTCTGGTTTCATGTTAATACTGTTGCTTTATCTTATAAAACTTAGAATATTGTTAAGCCTGGGGCTTGGTTGACCTGGGCTCCTCCAAGGGCTCAACAGTTTCAATATTTGTCCACTATCTTATCTATGGTGCCACAGCTCTTGTGTTCAGAGCAAACAGTCAGGGCACTCTCAGTCAGGGCAGTGTCCAGGCAGCTTAGAAGCAAGGTCAGAGGTCTGTTCTGCTTTGTGTTTGAAGCCTGAACAAGACTACTTATATAATTTGCCTAATGGTGGGCCTGCCTCCTTCTCTCCATCCCCTTCAGCGCTGGCCTGGGAATGGGGTACCAGGCTAGGGGCCAAGTACAGCTGTGAAAAGAACAGGAGGCTCAGCTCCACGGACCTTCCAGGCCTGGAGTGAGGAAGTTACGCAGATATTCTGAGGTTGAGAGGAGCCCCTCAGTCTCTGAGAGGATGTGACAGGGTCAGATTGGTGTAGGGAATAGGCTGTGCACAGGCCTGTACTATAATTAACAGGGCTTCTTTGAAAAATAAGAATGACTTTCTCATCACCCCCAGGTGAAGGGTTGGGAGCAGTAAAAAGCACAGCCAGGAAAGACATCTTGAAAACAAGGTGTTGAAGTACTGATGTGACTGATGGAAAACTGTTAGTGACTGTTCCCTTAACCAGAGCCTTGAGGGAGTTGCTGAGAAAGGGCATCACTAGCCAAAGGGCTAAACAAAGTCATGAAAGGCCTGAGGGTTTGACATTGAGGACTGTGCATTGTGTATCTTTATCCCCGATCTGAAATTGTAAAGATCAGATATCTCGAGCGCGAACAAGGAAGTAGATGCTAACAATAAAAGGCATGCTAGGATTAGGATCTGGGCTTTTGCCTGTGAATGGCATCAGCCCCCTGACCCCCTCTTTATTTCTGAGTCTTCTTTTTCCTTATTCTTCTGCGGCACCGCTCCCTCAGGTCAGTTCGTTGTTGGGCTGGTCCCGACATCTGGCGCCCGAACAGGGTCCTGAGGGTGCAAGTAGCTTTTGAAGCTTTTTTTTGACAGTGCCAGAAGACACGGGGAATTCCAGCCGAGAGATCAGAGGACAGTGGAAGCACTTGGTGAGTACCGCACCCTCCCTGCCCTGTGGATGTGTCAATCAGGGACACAATGGGGCAGTCACCTTCTTAAGCATGCTGACTATATCGTGCTTCTAAAAACCTTTACTACATAGGTCTGGAGTCAAAGTGAAAGAAGAGAATTTTTTGGAAATTATTTCGGGCAATTCATAAGCACTGTTACTGGTTGGACCCAGAAAAGGGGACTTTGCGTCTTAATGAGGGGCAAGAAGTGATGCGTTGTTTGCATAGAGCCTGTCAGGCTGAGGAACACATTCCTCTAAGTGTGTGGTCTCTGTGTAACCTTATTTATATTCCTTTGGCTCCTCTACAGTCTGAACGGTCTGACTCTTCTGATTCAGAATCTGATGCTCCTGCTCCTGCTGTATCTCAGGAGTTGCCTGTCCGGCCGCCTCATATTTATGAAAATCTGGATAAAGGGAAATGTAATCCTTTGGAAGGGGAGAGAGGCTCAATTTTTGAGTCCTAAATCCCATGTTAAACTGGACACCGTCCTGAAGCTTTCCCTCTATCACCAGTCTCACAGCCTTTGGCTCCTTGGCCGGAGCCCCTATAGTTCAGGAACCTGCCCCACTAGATCCCAATACACGGGGAGATGGGGTATGTAGAGCTGTGGTCACAATACCAGAGACATCTGCGCCTACTCTCTCATCTTTTCAGCAAGCTGTACAAGCAGCGAGGCGGGAAGGCGACCTTGATGCTTCGGTTTTGCCTGTTATTGTGACTGAGGTGCCCCCTAATGCTCAACTTCCACGAGGCTGAGTACAATTTGAACATCCTCCTCTCTCTCTTTCAAAACTATTAAGGAGATTAAACAGGCATGCACACACTATGGAACTACGTCTCCTTACACCACAGGTCTTATTCAGGGGTTGGCTCAGTCTGATGACTCATTCCATATGATTGGGAAATGATTACTAGAACCTGCTTATCCACTTCAGAATTTTTACAGTTCTGAACCTGGTGGCAAGATGAAGCCTCTCAACAGGCTCAAAGAAATGCAGCTGCTAATCCTCCTCTTAATATTACTGTGGAGCAATTAATGGGGTCAGAGGCATATCAAGGGATTCAGAGACAACTACTGAAGCAACTTAGCAGCAACAGCAGCAGTTTAACAAGTAAGAGAGTTCTAGTCCCAATGGGGATTATACATGAAGATTATGAGGGTGAAATTTCTATTACGATGAAAATAGAGTATCCTTATCAAATAATAAAAAGAGATCATATTGCTCAATACCTTATATCACTACTAGTAAATCTCATATTAAAAGAACTGGAGGATTTGGAAGTACAGGAAAACAGGTATATCGGCAAACTTTTGTATCTGATTCTAGACCTACATTATCTGTATATATTAATCATAAGCAATTTTCAGGACTTGTAGATTCTGGAGCTGATGTTTCTATAATATCTAAAAAGCATTGGCCAATTTCTTGGCCTTTAACAGATGCTCCTATTATGTTAACTGGAATTGGAACTATGCAAAATATTCAAAAAAGTACTAATATTTTGGCCTTTTCAGGTCCTGAACAACAACCTGCAACTTTACAATCTTTAAATGCAGATATCCCTACTAATTTATGGGGACGAGATCTGTTGATGCAGTGGGAAGCTTATGTAACAATTCCTACATATCTTCTCAAGCTAAACGAATTATGACAAATATGGGATACAATCCTGTTCAAAATACACAGGCTTTTTAGTGGAGGCCACTGCCGAACAACAGAAAAACAGCACTTAAATTGACATGGAAATCTGATGAGCCTACTTGGACAGAGCAGTGGCCCTTATCACATGAAAAGGTATAGGCTCTTGAACAGCTAGTAGAGGAACAATTATCTCTTAATCATATTGCCTCAACTCCTAGTCCTTGGAATTCTCCTACAACTCCCTCATGCTTATATTATCCATTATATCGATGACATACTTTTACCTTCTCCTTCTGCCAAGGAACCTCAACATATTTTCTTAAACACAGAGATTAAATTAAAAGAATATGGGTTACATATTGCTGTTGATAAATTACAAGAGCAGGAACCATATACCTATTTAGGATATATATTGCAAAGAAATATTATTAAACCAAAAAAAAAAAAAAAATTCAAACTTTAAATGATTCTCAGAAATTATTAGGAGATATAAATTGGTTGTGACCATCTTTAGGGATTCTTAATCATTCCTTGACATGCCTATTTCAAATTCTACAAGGAGACTCTGATTTAAATACCCCCGGGGTACTAACAGAACAGGCTAAACAGGACTTGGATCTTGCAAATCAAGCTATATAGCAAAGACAAATTAAATAATTTCTTTACTTATTCTTCCTACTTTAGATTCCCCAACAGGAATATTATGGCAACCGCAGGATATCCTTGAATGGGGATTTTTATCCCACACTCCTAAGAAAATAATGACTACTTACATAATGCTTATTTCTTTTCTTGTTTCAAAAATGAGATCCAGATGTATACAACTTTCGGTTATGATCCATATGAAATTGTTCTTCCTTTCACTTATCAAACCCATAGATTATTTGTTAAGAGAATGGATTGGCAAATTGCCACTGCTGATTTCATAGGTAAGGTTCATAACCATTTTCCAAAATCACCTTTGATTACTTTTGCTGCTAAACACAAATGGATAATTCCTATTATTACTAAAAATTCCTCTTGCTAACTCCCCTGTGTATTTTACTGACGCAAATAAAACTCTCAAAGCCGGTTATACTGGACCCACAACAAAGATTTGGCAATCTACCCTAGCCTCTGTTCAAGAGAGGCTGCTGCTGCTGCTAAGTCACTTCAATCGTGTCCTTACTACAGGGTATTTGTATCAGATTCTCAATATGCTGTATGGATAACACAAATTACTGAAACCATATCTCTACCAAAGGCTTCTTCTAAATCATCTATTATTATACAATATTATCTCAATTACAAAATATAGTAAGGCTTCGTTCTGTCCCTTGTTACATTACACGTATCAGATCTCATTCTAATTTGCCCGGACCATTGGCAAAGGGCAATGATTCCATCGACTCTTTGTTAATTGCTTGTCTTACTCCTTATGAATTTCATCAGCTCACACATATAATACACATGGTTTGATGAATAAATTTCAATTATCCAGACAAGAAGCCCGAAGTATTGTTTCTGCCTGCCCCACATGTACTATTACTCACCACATTCCTACAGCTACAGGGGTTAATCCCAGAGGCCTTTATCCCAGTGATATTTGGCAGACTGATGTTACTCATGTCCCTTCTTTTGGACATCTGGGAGCTGTTCATGTTTCTGTGGATACTTATTTGGGCATAATTTATGCTTCCGCTCATTCTGGAGAAACATCTGCTCATGTTATCTCACATTTTTTGCAAGCCTTTTCTTACCACATGGGCCTACCAAAACATGTTAAAACTGATAATGGGCCTGCATATGTGAGTCATGGTTTTGCAAAATTTTTATGATTGGAATATTTCTCATTCTACAGGTATTCCATATAATTTTTAAGGCCAGGCTATTACACACTCATCATACTCTAAAAATATGCTATTTAAATAGAAAGGAGAAGAAAAGTATGGCATATTGATGACACCAAAAGATAAATTAGCCCAAACTTTATTTACTTTAAAGTTTTTGGATTTAAGATTGGATCATACAACACCAGCAGCAACATTGGGATTTCAGAACACCATTCTTAGTGAAAATTATACTCCTGGTCAAATGATTGCAGATAATACTCCAATCTGGTGGGAAAATGCTATGAACAATTGGTGCAAGGGCCTTAGATGTAAGAAAGGACGAGGTTATGCTCTTGTCATTTCGGATGATGGACAACACCACTGAGTACCAGGAAGACACGTCAAAGAAAGGAAAGAAGAGGACATAGTTCAACATCGACCCTCCCGGAGAGCCGCCAGTGATGGGGAAAACAAGACAGATGATCAGCAACTGCCCCAAACCGGTTCCAAGGACCAACAGAGCCAAACCCCCCACTTGGGGTCAACTGAAGAAACCAACCATTGAAGGGGAAAAATTGGTCAAAGAACAGGGACAGCCTTTGACCGCAGCTACCTTGTTCCTGGCTATGTTATCTGTGATAACCACCACATCTGGCAGCCAGTCACCAAGAAAGTCGAGGGACAGGACATGGAAGCAACCTAGCTGTCTATCAGCAGATGAATGGATAAGAAAGCTGTGGTACATATACACAATGGAATATTACGCAGCCATTAAAGGAATGCATTTGAGTCATTTCTAATAGGGGGATGAAACTGGAGCCTGTCATACAGTGCAAAGTAAGTCAGAAAGAAAAGCACCAATACAGTATATGAACACATATATATGGAATTTAGAAAGATGGGAACGATGACCCTATAGGCGAGACAGCAAAAGAGACACAGATGTAAAGAGCAGACTTTTGGACTCTGCTCGAGAAGGCGACGGTGGGATGATTTGAGAGAATAGCATTGAAACGTGTATATTACCATATGTGCAACAGATCGCCAGTCCAGGTTCAATGCATGAGACAGGGTGCTCAGGGCTGGTGCACTGGGATGACCCCGAGGGATGGGATGGGGAGGGAGGTGGGAGGGGGGTTCAGGATGGTAAACACATGTACACCCATGGCTGATTCATGTGGATGCATGGCAAAAACCACCACAATATTGTAAAGTAATTAGCCTCCAATTAAAAAATTTTTTAAAAGTCGAGGGACAACAACAGCAATTAGCAATTATCGCTTTGGCTTCTATGATCACCAATAATCACCAAAAATAAGCTTCAAAAAATGGAGATACATAGGCAATATGCTATGCACAGGCCTGTACTATAATTAACAGGGCTTCTTTGAAAAATAAGAATGACTTTCTCATCACCCCCAGGTGAAGGGCTGGGAGCAATTAAAAGTACATGACGTTGAAGTACTGATGTGACTGATGGAAAACCCTTAGTGACTGTTCCCTTAACCAGGGCCTTGAGGGAGTTGCTGAGAAAGGGCGTCACTAGCCAAAGGGCTAAATAAAGTCATGAAAGGCCTGAGGGTTTGACACTGAGGACTGTGCATTGTGTATCTTTATCCCCGATCTGAGATTGTAAAGAACAGATATCTCTAGAGCACAAGGAAGTAGATGTCAACAATGAAAGCCATGCGAGGATTAGGATCTGGGGTTTTGCCTGCGAATGGCATCAGCCCCCTGACCGCCACCTTATTTCTGAGTCTTTTTCCTTATTCTTCTGTGGCACCGCTCCCTCAGGTCGGTTCGTTGCTGGGCTGGTCCCGACAGTTGGCAGCTTCTAAGAGGAAAAAGTTACAGGAACGGATTGGCAGCTGCTAAGAGGAAGAAATGGCATGAGCACAGCCCTGAGACGGGAAGGAACCAGGGGAGTGAGGGGGTGGCTGGACCCTAGCCCAAGCTCCTACAAAGTCCTCAAGCCCTGGCTGGGGATTCAGGGGCCCCAGAGACCCAAAGGGCATCCCAATTATTCTCGAGGATAAACCTTCTGCTCACCTGAGCAGGCCAAGAAGAAGTCATCCTGCCCCTCCTGCCCACCCCACCCAGAGAACAATGGTGACTTTGACCTTTGCCCCCCCACAGCCTCTTTCCCAGGTGCTCTCTGCAGCTAGGGGGCAGCCCCTCTTCTGCTCCTGCTCCTGGGCTCCCATCCTTCCTCCAGGCCCTGGGAAGCCTCCCAAGTCCTCACTGGCATCTCCACGCCTCCTGGACCCCATCACTTTGTCACTTTCTCTTTCCTGAGCCTCTTTAAAGGACCCAGGCTTAGGGTGAAGATGCCTCATTTTAGAGCCAGACAACCTCCAGGTTTGAATCCTAATCCTGCTGCCTGTTACCTGAGTGGCCTTGAGAAGCTTGTTTAACTTTTCTTTGTCTCAGTTTCCTCATCTGTGAGATAGGGATAAACCCCACCTTCTGGGTGAACTTGTGATTGAGAAAAGTCTGTGGATAAGAATGGCGTGTAGTATGTTGTCTCTCTACCACCCGCTGCTTCCACCCTGGTCCCCCTCAACAAAATTTCTAGATTGATTACATTTCTACGTATCAAGCTTCCTTTCAGAATTCCTTTTATCTAATGTGGTTTGAAGGAGGAAACAGACAGAACAGGCTCCATCTTGAAACAGGACTCCATCTTGGGCCAGACTGTGGACTTTGAGCTATATGCCCAGTATCTATGGAAATGACATACCAACTGGAAAACCAGACCCTCCTTCGGATGGGAGAGCCCCAGGGCTCATACCTAGACTCTCCATCACCTAAAAGAATACCCTAATTATCTGTGTAACCAAATAGAGTCATAAATTCTATTACACTTATTGGGGTATGACCACAGGCCTATTGATAATTGTCCACTGTTAACTGTCTAGGCTTAAGGCATATGAATCATGGGTTAACTTTGTGTCTTTCTTTGGGGAATTTGAGGAGGTGGGTTTGAGCACCCACACTTAAGGTATATAAGGTTTTCACAAAAACTGGTTGGGGTCCTTGGTTAAGAGGAGACTCTGCCTTGGGCTCGCCAGTGTAATAAGCTGCACTCCACAATCTGCGTTGTCCTTCTGAGTGAGTTTGTTTCCCGGAATGCATGGCTACAACAGTTTTACAAACTGCCTCAACACAGTTCTATCTCATAGTCGATTTTCACATTTTTCAAGTTGTTGAAGTCTTTCCTGCCTTCTCCTTTAAGTCAGTTTTGTACAAAACTTCAGTGCTTAGAGGAGCCAGGCAGGTGATAAGTATAGGTGAGCTGGCCAGGTAGGGTACAGTAGGGAGTGGTGGGGACTGCAGGAAAGTAAGCATTGTCTTCCTTATCTAAAGAGCAGTGTCGACTCAGCTGTAATGCGTGATTACCTTCCAGTCCAGTGTGAGCAGAGTTTCCAAGTCTTTAGGCGGAGACAGAAATCTGGAACACTTTTTTCTGTAAAACTTCCTAATTTGTGGGGCATAGCCTTTATACAGAGAAGGAAATGGCAACCCACTCCAGTGATCTTGCCTGGAGAATCCTGTGGGCAGAGGACCTGGTGGGCGGCCATCTGTGGGGTTGCACAGAGTCGGACATGACTGAAGCGACTTAGCAGCAGCAGCAACAAGCCTTTATAAAGGATTGTAGAAGAGTTTCTTTGTGATAGAGCATTGTGAATATTTGCAATGAGAGAATATATCTAGATTTGCTACAAAATAATCCGGGGGTGGGAAGGGAAGGAGGGTTGGATAGAAGTGAAGCAGATGGGTCAAGAGTTGAAACTGAGGGATGGGTGTATATTGTTTATGATTCTGTTCTCTCCACATTATACATTTTCTTTGGCAGCAAATTAAAGTAAATACCATGCAGGCCAAACAAAAAAGCACCCACAAGCCCAATTCAGTCCTACCCTGTGTCCTTGAGGCGCACGACGACTCAGAATCCAGGGAAGCCCCTCCGAGCCTGGTGTGCACAGCTGGCCCTGGGAGATAACCAGTGATGCCAGGATCCCACTCAGACAGACTGTGCTTTCCATGGACCTTGGGCGGAGGTGTCTTTTGTGGCCCCCCAGGTCAGGTCTGAACTCTGCCAGTAGATACTTTGGTGACCTTAAGCAAATCACAATGTCTCTGCACCTCTGAGTTCTTTCTGCTGTCTGTCCATATCAGTGATTTTGGAGTAGAATCAGCCTGTCCCAGTTAGGCTGACCAGCATGGTACTCATCCCTGAAAAAGAATCCCCTCATTTGCTGGAGCTTGAAATTCTCTTAAAAGTCTTTGAGAGACAAGGCTTGAAATGCATCTTCCTGGCAGCATGGGCGCCTTCCTTAAGCATATTCACACTAACGTATAAAGAACTGAAAGCACAGTGTGATGGGATGAGGTCCTTAGGGCACAGAAGGAAGGCAGGATGGAGGAAGCCCTGTGTGGGTCATGGGGGAGAGCTGTAGAGGTTAATAAGGAGAGATTCCCCCTAAAAAGTTTTATGAGATTTTAATGTCTTTAAAAAAAACATGTTGCTCAGTCGTGTCCGACTCTTTGCGACTCCATGGACTGTAGCCTACCAGGCTCCTCCATCCGTGGGATTCTCCAGGCAAGGGTACTGGAGTGGGTTGCCATTTCTTTCTCCACAAAAGGTGCCCTCAAATTCTGAAACACAAAATGATTTCAAATTGAGTATAATCCTAAAGACAAGATTACTCATTGGTACATTGTAATTGCAAAGAATTGGAAACAAATCCAAAGTTCACCAGGAAGAAATAGTGAAATTGATTATGATACCTGATCCAGTCAAAAATAAATAGTTTTTGCTGTTTTTTTTTTTTTTTAAGAAAGACAAGGAGGAAGCCACAAACCAAGGCAAGCGGGCAGCCTCTGGAAACTGGAAATGGCAATGAAACATTCTCCCCTGAAGCCTTGCTAAAGCTTGATTTTAGATTTCTGACCTCAGAACTGTAACAGTAAATTTGTACTGTTTTAAGCCTGAGTGGCCCAGGACCCCTCTGTGCGTGTGTGTATATGTGATCTTTGCAAGAAACAGCAGCACCTGTAGGACTCAGGAGGACAGAATTTTTTTTTTCCTTTCAAACTTTGTATTTTGTATCAGGGTAATGCCCATAAACAATGTTGATAGTTTCAGATAAACAGCGAAGAGACTCAGTCATACATATACATGTATCCATTCTCCCCCAAACCCTCCACGAGGATGGGTTTTTATGTTGGCTTTATAGTCCTATAGCATGGACTCGCCTCCCAGCTCCCCAAGCTGGCAGCTCTGATGTTGACCAAGTCGCGTGAACTGTCTGCACCCTAGTTCTCTGCTCGGAACAGTGAGACACTAGTGAGGCCAGCCTGGTGGTGTCATTAAGAGGATTAGGTGAAAGGCAAGTGGAAAGCCCTTGGCTGGAAGGGCGTGACAACGGCAGCTCTCTGCATCAGAATGACTTAATCCTTCTGCTGGGTCTGAATTTGGTCTCAGCTCCTGGCCATGCCTGAAGGATGAGGTTCTTTCCCTCCTCTTTAGATCCTTCCAGAAAGAGGAACCAGGCCCTACCGGCCAGGGGTGGGCAGCCCCCTTCTGGAGACCCAGTGTTACAGAGGCCACCCAGCCATACCTGGCTAGGGGGCTCACCCGCAGGGGGCAGTACCGCTACCCTTCTGGTGGCCTCCCTTCCGTGTCTGAGTTAACTCATCTTCCCAGCACTGCTGGTCAGTATTAGTACCACGTTTACAGATGAGGAAACAGGAACAAGAAGGTTGCCTAACTTTCCTCAAATCACACAGCTGGGCAGTGATAGAGACAGGTTTGAATCACAGCACCACGCTTTTAGCCCTGACCCGGGCCGCTTCTCTCAGTGAAGCCCAGGACATCCTCACTCTCCTGGACCCAACAGCAAGTCCTGTCCTGACTGTGAGGCCAGCTACCCTCCTGGCCCTCTGGGGGCTGGGCCAGATGGAGCTGGAGGGTGGTTGAGGAATGGCGGGGGCTGGTGCTCCCGAGGCAGGTCCTAGAGATGTTGACTCAGCCGATCAGCTGAGCTGGTGACCTTCCTGACCCACTTTGGAGGAAGTGAGGTCCCAGGCACTGGAGGTTACTGGGTGCCCTGGGAGAATGTGACCACGTTGGGTGGACAGTGCTCTGGGCGCCTATGGGGGTAGCACCAGCCTCTCTCTCACCTAGACTCCAAGGCCCTGTTTTGATTCTCTGCTGCCCATGGAAGGATTTCCAATCTTTGACTTTTGAATGCAAGGATTAGAAAGTCATGTCATCAGAATAATAAAATGTCAGGGCCTGGAAGGGGCTCCGGGCCCCCCATCTGATGGAGAACAAGACCCAGGTGACGCATCCGGAGCCGAGGACACCATGGAGGCACCCAGTGGGCAGCCCAGCTTCCTCCAGCCCCACCCGGCTGCCCCCACAGGGAGGATCGAGGACACTAGCAACTGCCCAGAGCAAAGAGGCCGAGCCAAGGCTCCTGGGGAGGTGGGCTCGTGTGTGAGCCTCAGCAGACCCCCAGCATCTGCTGCCTCCACCCCTCTCCTGCCCCAGGTAGGGTTCCATCAGCCCACCTGCCCAGATTTTCAGGAAGCAGAGCTGGGCCCAGGACATCGTGACCCTAGAAACGTCCTGGGACCCAGACTGCGGCTTATCTGTTTCCTCCTCCCCTAGGGCTCTCTCTGTGGGCTCCTCCTTACTGCAGGGTGGGGGAAATTTTTTTTAATTTATTTATTTTTAATTGGAGGATAATTGCTTTACAATGTTGATTTCTGCCATACGTCAACATGAATTAGCCACAGGTATACATATGTGTCCTGCCTGAACCTCCCTCCCATATCCCACCCTTTCCCATGCTTCTAGGTTGTTACTGAGCCCTGTTTGAGTTCCCAGAGTCATAGAGCAAATTTCCATTGGCTATCTCACATATGGCAGTGTATATGCTTTCAGGCCACTCTCTCCATTCATCTCACAGGGATGGGGGATTTAAGGAACCTCCCTCCTCAGCCACTTACCCTCTGGGGACTTTGGACAAGTAGCCTCCACCTCTCCATCAGTTTTACATGTATGATGTGGGGATGATAAGGGTTTAAGTCAGCTGGCCCTAACTTTTTGGCACTAGGGACAGGTTTCGTGGAAGAAATTTTTTCCAAGGACTGATGAGGGGATGGGAGTGACGAGGTGAGGCTATAAATACAGATGAAGCTTCCCTCTCTCCCCACTCACCTCCTGCTGTGCAGCCCAGTTCCTAACAGGCCTTGGATCAATACCAGTCCTCGGGCTGAGGGTTGAGGACCCTGGGTTTAAAGAAGACCCCCCTATGACAGGGCCTCCATACTGGAGGCAAAAAGCCACAGAAGGCAACCATTTGCACCCCACAGTTCAGGAGCACCCTGCTCCCCTTTAACTCCCGAGATGGTCCTTCTCAATTACCCTTGACCTGCCCTGCCTTGCTCTGTCAACCCTCAGATGTTAGACCGCTGCTTGGGAGCCCTTCCCAGCTGACCCCAGATTCCTAACTATTTTAAACACTTTTGGAGCCCCCACAGTGGGCCAGACACCATTCAAGCTCTCTTGCTGTGCTGCTGCTGCTGCTGCTGCTGCTAAGTCGCTTCAGTCGTGTCCAACTCTGCAATCCCATAGTCGGCAGCCCACCAGGCTCCTTCATCCCTGGGATTCTCCAGGCAGGAACACTGGAGTGGGTTGCCATTTCCTTCTCCAATGCATGAAAGTGAAAAGTGAAAGTGAAGTCGCTCAGTCATGTCTGACTCTTTGCAACCCCATGGACTGCAGCCCACCAGGCTCCTCCGTCCATGGGATTTTCCAGGCAAGTGTACTGGAGTGGGTTGCCATTGCCTTCTGCCTTGCTGTGCTACCTCGCGTAATCCTTCCCCCAGCCCTGGGTGGTGACTTGAGGATTATCCCCATTACACAGATACAGAAACTGAGGGGCACCTGGAGAGAGCTCCGTAAATGTGTGTCAGATGCACAAATCCTGGGGATACTCACCTGCGCCAGGCCTGAGTGGCACCAGAGAGAGGGGCCGTGGAGCAGAGTTGTGTCTGCCCTTCTGGGTTCTCTTTGGAATACTGCCACCCTCCCCACCCTCTGGTCACCAGCAGGAACTGTTTCCTCAGAGCCCCAGAGATGCTGCCCACCCACTGAAGCCACCCCCAGCCCCAGCACTCATTGGATTCAGGAAGGGAGCCTGGGGGTTGACGAAGGGCATCTCTCCACCGCCTCTGTGCATTGCACTCTGGCTAATGAGGCCCTGCACTGGAGAGGACTGAACAAGATATAGAATCCAAAATAACTTGGCGGTTATTCAATGGGGAGGAGCCAGGAGCAAGATAATGTGAGTTTAGAGAAGAGGAGAAAGGCAGGGAGGAAGGCAGAGGGTGGAAGCGGGTGCTCCTCATCCAGGACCCTTTCTCTCTGCTCTCCTCCTGCTCTCTGATCCGAGACTAGATAGTTCGTAGAGGTTCATGTATGTTCAGAAATCCTCACCACACGCACACCACAGCGAGCTTCTAGAAGACACTGCCCCTGAGTGTATGGCTGTGTCGTGAATGTCCAGGCAGCAATGGGGCTGCTTAGGAAAGGCTGTGTGGCAGGGCACTGCCTGTGAGTGGGGCTGTGGTGGTTGGTGCTGGGAAGGCCTGGTTATATCCATTTTGGAGACAGGGAAACTGAGGCTCAGAGACTCTATGGGTCATGCCCAAGGTCACACAGAACACTAGTGGCAGCCTGAGCCACATGAGGCTACTTTGGTTCTTAAAATGGTACTCATCCCCTTTAAAATTCCATTCTTCACATACAAACATAATCACGTAGAAAGAAATGTCTTACAAATAGAAAACCTCGTACTGGAGGTTCCCTTATCCTTGTATACAATGATGCCCTGGGAACTTCTGATCCCTCCTCTCTGTGAATTTCTCTCTCTCTCCTCTCTCTTGAATCTGGGTTACAGAATGGGGAGCAGAGTAGTCTCAAACATAATACAAAATTCCAAGTGACATGAAGGTGGGTGCAAGATATTGGATAAGCTGTTTTAATTGGTACCAGCACCTTGCCTCCTTTGTCCATACTTCATCCCCACCAGATTCCTGGATCAACCAAAATTTGACTGGATTTAAGGGGCAGAAGGCACAGCTCTGTAGCAGAAAGGACGGTCCTCTTTGCAGTCCTGTTTGACACCAGGGACACAAGGACATCTCCTCATGGCCGGGATACAGAGCAACAGGAACTCTCATTCACTGAAGGTTGGAGTGTAAAATACAGCAGCACTGAAAAAATGCTGGTGGATCCTAATAAAGTCAAATCTCTACCACTCCTGTGTCCTGGCTCTTCTGTTCCTAGATGTTTACCCAAGAGAGATGAGAACGTACGCACATGTGCATCACAGCTTCACTCATCTAACGCCACACTGGAAGTACACAACGAATCATGAGCAGGAGAAAGGGAAAGAGAATGGAATGGTGATGTGCCTACAGTGACGAGCCCTCAGCAACAAAAAAGGACCAAAGATATGGGCAAGGTCATCAGTGAACCTCACAGTTGAGCACAGGAGACAGACACAGGCTGGGAGCATTCTGATTACATAAAATCCAACAGTGGATCAGAAGAGCAAATACCTATTAGGAAGCCAACTAGGAGAGACCCTAAGGAGTCAGCTGGGTGCTGGAAATGTCCTGGAGCTGGATCTGGATGGTGGTCACACAACTGTTTACAATGTAAACACTCATCCAGCAGACCAGGCTCTGTGTGTTTACATGAACTGTATCTCAGTCAAGTACTGTTTTTTAAAAAACCCAAATCTCCCAGAAGCCAAGGAGACAGGCACAGCTAGAGTTCCAGCAAACATGCACTCTGGCATCGCCAGCCTCCTTGGGGCTGAGTCCCAGGAAGCCCAGCCCTAAAGGAGAGCACAGTGCCCCTCCTCCCACCCTGCAGGGAGGGGCAACAGCCAAATCCAAAGGCCAGTGGGTTTTGAGGTGAATGGAGACAGTAGGGAGGCGTCTCCAAGACCCAGTGCCTGGCACAGTTGACCTCAGCAGCCTGGCATCACTGTGCAGTCACAGACCTGTTTCCAGGCCTGGCTCTGGTCTTAAGGAGGGCTCCTCACCGCACCTTGTCCCACCACATCCTGTCCGTGTTCTTCTGTAGATTTCACAGGTCATGGCTCTATTTCTGGGACAGTCCCTTTATCTACATTCTTTGCAGCACTTGAGGGGGAGTAACAAGAAAAACTTCAAGTCTTCAGTTTCTTAGAAAGAATCAGCCTAATGCATCTAATGAATCAGCCTAAGTGTGCCAAACTGACACATTTTGGGGAGACAAACTTTGCTCCCCTATACTCTCTAAGTCTTTCCTCAGCTGTGAGTATAGCTAATTATCAGCTTTATTTTATTTGGTTGTCAGGAACATTGAATGATCCAAGGCATGTGTGCATGTTAGTCACTCAGTCGTGTCTGACTCTTTGTGACCCTGTGGTCTGTCTGTGGAATTCTCTAGGCAAGAATACTAGAGTGGGTTGCCTTTCCCTTCTCCAGACCTTAGGCTTAGAAGGCACTTAGTTTGGTTACTACTCTCCAAACTGAGTTCTGATTAGAATCTCCATCATCTGCTTTGAAATCTCTAAGAGCAAAGACTGCCCTTTAATCTCCTTAGAAGGGACTGTACCAGGTCATCCCAACTACCCAGATGTCAGCAAGTTCTAGGACTTGAACCTTGGATACACATCTCAGTACTGAAGAAGATCCCACCTGATACCTGGTCCTGATAAGTACTGGTGATCTTGAATCAAACTGAAGAAAAAGAGGAATAGCTGACAGTCAGGTAGTCTGTTTTTGCCTGAGAAGATGGATCAAGACTTCATACTTTAACTGGACATGAAGCCCTTTCTCCTTCTTTTCCTTTCCTTTCCTCCAGCATTGACCTGGAAAGATAAAGTCCTCGTCAGTATTCCCCAAGCCGCTGCTAAGAAAGGTGATTTTCCATTGAATTTATTGTCAAAGTTTCCAACCCATTCATAACTATTTAAATCAGATTTGCCTCCAACCACAAATGCTCATCCACATCCAGTAAAGCCAATCTACTGATAGTGGATGGCAGGGAAGGAAAGAACAGGATTTGCTGCAGGCACCAAGCAAGGAGTCCAGGCAGCTAGTGCTTAAAGACCCAAACTCCCCGGTGGCTTCCCGAAAAAGGTTTTTAAAGACAGGGAGAGAGTTTCAGGGTGTGTGATCAGCTCATGGATGTCTTCTGATTGGTTGGTGGTGAGAAACCAGGAGTCAGCATCATCAAGCTTCCAGGTTCTATGTGGCCTGGAGGTAAGGGACCTCTGGTTTAAACAAGGCACCCTGTAATGGGGCCGCCACACAGAAAGTAAAGAGACACAGAAGGGAGCCCTTTGCACCCCACAGTGCAGGGGCACCCAGCTCCCCCTTAACCCCTGAGATGGTCCTTCTCAAGCCCCTTGACCTGATCTGCCTTGCTCTCTCCACCCCTCAGCAGTCAGACACCTGCTCAGGAGGCCTTCCCTGCTGCCCCCTACTCTTAACAATTCTAAACACTTTCCGGTGCCTACAGTGGGCAAGGGGCTTCCCAGGTGGCATCGATTAAAGAATCTGCTTGCCAATGCAAGAGACCCAAGTGATGTGGGTTCAATCCCTGGGACGAGAAGATCCCCTGGAGGAGAAAATGGCAACCCACTCCACTATTCTTGTCTGGGAAACCCCATGGACAGAGGAGCCTGGTGGGCTGCAGTACATGTGGTCGCAAAGAGTCAGACACTACTGAGCACACACACATACACAGAGGGCCAGATACCATTCAAGCTCTCCTGATGTGCTATCTCGCTTAATCCTTCCCCTAGCCCTGGGTGGTGACTCGAGGATTATACCCATTATACAGATTCAGAAACCGAGGGCCAGAGAAGTAAAGTAACATGCTGGAGGTCACCCAACTAGTAAATGGCTGAGCACAGAGAGGCCATCTTCAAAGTAAATGTCCTTTGCTGCTATGCTGGGTTATTATCCTTCCCAGAACCCCTGTTTACCTCTCCCTTCATGCAAAAAAAAAAACAAAAAACCCATGAATTTTCTTTTTATTACTTAGGTGCTTCTTCCTCCCCACTGAGCACCTAGACCAGTATTTGCAAAGACTGACTTCTTTGAGATGTTCTCATAGACAGAGCCCACTTGCCTCCTCCATCCACCCTCCATCCCCACTAGATTCCTGGATCAACTAGAATTTGACTGGATTTAAGGGGCAGATGGCACACTTGGAACAGAAAGGAGGAAAAGAAGGAGAGATTCTTTGCAATCCTCTTGGACCCTGGGGACATGGGGCCTGTTTCCTGATTGATTGGGATAGGGACAACTGGAACTCCCTTTCACTGCAGGTTGGAGTGTAAAATACAACAGCACTGGAAACTTGTTGCTGGATTATAATAAAGTTAATCCTATACCTTTCCTGTATCCTGGCTCTTCTACTCCTAGATATTTACCCAAGAGAGATGACATCATATGTACATGTGCATAACAGCTTCACTCATCATAGCCTCTCACCGGAAACAGCATAACCATTCACCAGCAGAAGAAAGGGAAAAGTGAATGCTGTGTGCAAACCCTTGGACTATAGCCCATCAGGCTCCTCTGTCCATGGGTTTATCCAGGCAAGGCAAGAATATTGGAATGGGTTAACATTTCTTCCTCCAGGGGATCTTTCCAACTCAGAAATCCATGTCTACTTGCCGGGAGCCCGCGTGAGGAATTCCACCCGTGACAAGGTCATGTGGCAGAGCTCTGATGGCAAGGCTAATCAGACCTCAGGTTTTCCCCATGGAATTTCCTGAGCATCCACCCCCCCCCCCCCAAAACAAACTGCCTGCTGTTCCACTCTGCTGACATTCTCTGGAAAAAGTCAATTCAGGGCTTTAGTCTTCTGCATTTGAAAGAGTGTTTCAATCCAAAAACTCCTCTGATGGCTTTCTAGCCTGCCTGCAGGACTGGTACAGCTACACATGTGATTGTTTGAGGCCTCCTAACTGGAGGAGGCACAGGAAGCTTAAAACATCCTAGGAATGTAAGGGCTTCCGAGGAGTCAAAGTCGTTAGAATAGGACTGATTAAAAGTTTCATTTGTTGAGCCAATACTTGCTGCCAAATTTTCATTTCCTTTATTTTTAGATATAGTTGGTATATAGAAAAACAAGTAGTAGACCTGGTATTAGCAACATTAGATCTTTGAGTTAAGTACCTTCTTTGTTATAACCCACTGCGCCTTTGTTCTATAGAGACGTAACTTTAGCGCTTTAAGGAGATGCAGATTAAAGAAAAACACTTAGGGGAAACGAAATTAACATTCATTAGGAAAGAGAGCCAAAAAGTGTTAACAAGCCTCTTGGCCAGAAGATAATGTAAATCACCTGAGACCTTTTGTATACAAAAAGATATACAGAAAGAGTCTGGGCTGTTAACGCTACATAATTTTGTATTACCCATTGATCTCTATGTATAATCAAAAGTATAAAAGGCCTTGAAAGACAATAGAAGGGGAGCCAGTCACTGGACTGGTTTCCCCCGTGTCTCTCTCTCTTTTTCCCTCCCTCTCCTCTTTAATTTCAGGCCAAATTTCCATCTGGGGCGCGGAGGCTCGCCAAGTCTACTTACTTGCCTTGGCTGTTAAGACCCGCGCGAAAGGGAGCCTAAGGTGAGGACCCTTAGATATTCAAGCGAGCGCCGGTGGCCCAACGTAGATGGTGCAAATTCCTTGTCTGGAATTTTATTGGTCTTCTGCGTAATCCAAGCTATTCAGCCCTCTTCCTCCACTTAATCTTTCTACTACACTATTGTTTCTTAATCTAATCTTATATTAATAAATAAATAAGTCTTTCCTCGCCGACTCTGTCCACCCTTCGAATTCCCTGGATCCACCGGGGCCGGACCCCGGCATCTACTGGCATGGAAACATGTATAATATCATATATGAAACAAATCACCAGTCCAGGTTCAATGCATGATACAGGATGCTTGGGGCTGGTGCACTGGGATGACCCAGAGGGATGGTATGGGGAGGAAGGTGGGAGGGGGGTTCAGGATGGGGAACACGTGTACACCCGTGGTGGATTTATGTTGATGTATGGCAAAACCAATACAATATTTTAATTAGGCTACAATTAAAATAAATAAATTTATATTAATAAATAAATATACAAAAAATAAAAATAAGGAGGAAATGGGTAAGGAAATTTGTGTCCAAGATGGAAGTGGAGAAACATCCCTAGAAGTGAGAGTCTTTGGGACCAAGAGGTGGCTCATTGGAGGTGAGCCTGTGTCTGCTCAGCTGGGAAAGAAGAGGACAAATGGAAAGAACAGGTGACTCTGATGGGACACCTACAGAGATGGTGTCTAAAGGGGAGGCACAGAATAAGCACTAGGTCTCCAGGAGTGGGGACCTCACTGTGAGCCTGTGTCCCTCAGTGGAGGCTGGTGTGTGTCTGTCTGTGGGGTCAGCAGGCCTGGATCCCAACCCCAGCTCTGAAGTTTTTGTCATTTGCAATGATCCTGGACTATGCTATCCTTAAGCTGCCCAACCCAGAAATAGGGTGACTGCCTTCCTAGGAAACCCCCAAGTAAGTAACTCTTTTTGGAAGGACAATGAGTGGAGAGTTGGAATTAACTCTTTAACATTTTTTAAAATTTATTTTTAATTGGAGGATAATTGTTTTACAATATTGTGTTGGTTTCTCCCACATTATCAACATGAATTAGCCATAGGTATACATATATCCCCTCCCTCTTGAACTTCCCTTCCCCCTCCCCGCCCCATCCCAGCCCTCTAGGTGTTCCAGAGCACCAGATTTGAGTTCCCTGTGTCATACAGCAAATTTCCACTAGCTATCTAATTTTGCATATGGTAATGTGTATGTTACTCACTCAATTTGTCCACCCTTTTCTTCCCCACTGTTTCCACAAGTCTGTTCTTTATGTCTGCATCTCCATTACTACCCTGCAAAGAGGTTCATCAGACCATCATTCTAGATTCCATATATATATGCATTCATATATGATATTTGTTTTCCTCTTTGTGACTTCATTCATCTACCTCATTTAACTGACTCAAATGTGTTCCTTTTTAAAGTGAGTAATATTCTATTGTATGTATGTACCACAGTCCTGGTATATCCAGTCATCTGTTGAGGAACATCTAGGTAGCCTCCATGTCCTAGCTATTGTAAATAGTGCTGTGATGAACACTGCGGTACATGTGCCTTTTTCAATTATGGTTCTTCAGGGTATATGCCCAGGAGCCTTCTTACTCCCAGAGTCCATTTGCTTTCTCTGTGAAGGAGGTGATTTCTGGATGCTCTCCTCAACACTAGGGTGCTCTGTGAGGTTTAATCCAGCAGGGCCACGAGGAGCTGGCATGGCCCTGAACCCAGCCATCCTCTATCCAAGGAAAAGGAAGCTCCAAGTGACTGAAATGGCAACGTCTAAGTCCCTGTTCCTAAAGTGGAGAAAAGTGTTTCTGAAATATCTCTGGAAGTAGTTTTCCGCTGGGGGTCCTCCAGCTTCATTGCTGTGTTCCTTTGAAAATTCCACCCCAGGGAAGGCGAGAACAGCAGCTCCCATCGGAAGAGGGACCCTCAGAGGTAGAGACAGGTCTATTAGACAGAGTGGGAGTAGAAAGCGGTCCTGTGCTGGGAGGAAGGGTCAGCAGAGGGAGTGGGAGAGAGAGGGATGCGAGTTCAGAGACAAGGTCCCCGATTCCCCTGCTGACAGCTTTTCTGGGGAATGGGTGCCTCACTTCCCTCCGAGTCCCCTGGGTGCACGCAGGGCTCTCAGAGTCCCATGCTCAGTGTGGCCGTGTCATCTGGCAGGGGAGGCAGTGGCAGAGGAAGTCATCCAGAATCCAGATGCAGAGGTAGGGCTGTGGGGGAGGGGCCTGGAAGGATCTAGAAGGTCCCGGACCCCATGCAAAGTGATGAGAGGACCAGTGAGGGCAGAAACCAGCTGAGATTGCACAGAGAGGCTTCAGAGAGAGAGACCACGTGTCCTGAGGGGCCTCGGTGGACCGTGTGGGCCTCAAGGTGCAGTCCAAGGGGACCCTACCGATATGGGGCACAGGTCCCAGGCCTCCATACCACCTGGAGCTCAGGAGAGTTCCACCCGGGATTTGTGAACACCTGAGGACCCCTACTGCCTCTGAGAATATGTGCAAGTTTCCCGATAGGCCCCCTTGAGGACGAGAGGAATGGGAAACAGAAGTGAGATGTTAATATTTTGAATTGATTTGCATTTTCCAGAAAAGATCTTGAAACTGAAAGAGAACCTGAAACAAATTGAGGCTTTAAAGGCAACTTTAAATATTTCTGCTGCTGCTGCTAAGTCGCTTCAGTCATGTCCAACTCTGCGTGACCCCCATAGAGCCTGGTGCATCCCACCAGGCTCCCCCCTCCCTGGGATTCTCCAGGCAAGAACACTGGAGTGGGTTGCCATTTCCTTCTCCAAATATTTCTGCTTCCCCTCAAATGAGGGTTCTGAAGTAGATGGAGGTGGATATTGGAGAAGGTTGACGTATCTGCAGCTCTGGGTCATTGTGCAGGAAGTTCAGTCCTAGAACTTCTTCCTCTGGGCTGGCCTCCTTCCCTCCCTAGACCGTGAGCCTCCATCCCCCCCGTCTCTGGGGAGTCTGGTTAATGGTGCCCAGTCTGCTACAGGTAGGTGGCAGGGGGGCTGTGCTTTGTTGGTAGGGGCATGGGGCCCTTCCCATCCCTTGAGCCGGTGAGGGTGCTCAGAAGGTGCTGTGTGGACCATCCTGAGCTGATAGCACCGTGGTTTGCTCAGGGATGAGGCTGAGAGAGACGACCATTCCCAGCACCTGTTCCCACCTAAGGAATGAACACTCCCCGTGACGGTGATCTTGTGTCTGAAGGGAGACCCCCTTCTATCCTCCCGGTGAACGGGATGTGCTGCGGGGAGGGGACAGTGGTCACTGGGTCTGCCTGCTTCTCTCCATCCTCTTCAGCACTGGCCGGGGCTGGCCTGGGTGTGGGGCAGCAGGCTAGGGGCCAAGTGCAGGCGTGAACAGGACAGAAGGAGGCTCAGCTCCACGGACCTTCCAGGCCTGGAGCGAGGAAGTGACATAGACAATCTGAGGTTGGGAGAGGAGCCCCTCCAGCTCTCAGAGGATGTGACAGGGACAGACTGGCAGCCTGGCCTCACCGTGTGTCACTGGATCCCATTCCCAGGGCCTGGCTCTGGTCTTGAGGAGGCAAGAGATGCCCCCAGAGCTCCATTATTCAAAGACTTGTCTGAGACTCTCGGTTCTCAGCACCCTACAATGTGGCACGTGTTCTGAATGTGTCAACCCCCTCACACTCTCCAAAGCCAAAAACTGACAAATGTGGATGACGACATGGAGGAAGGAGGCCTTTTGCACCCTTGGTGGGAATGTTAAAAGGTGAGGCTGTGATGGGAAATGGAGTGAACATGTTTGATGCTAAGTGCCTGGCATTGAGCTTCTGATCGCTAAAGCATCCCTTTCAAACACCCATCTTGAATAAACACTTTGCCAGCTGTATGACAGCTTCTAGGTAAGCACCCAGGCCAGCCCCACCCATGACGTTCTTCTTTCTAGAAAGCCTTGGGGAAGCTAGATAACCAAGTGAGGGTATGCCCCACCGCCCCACATGTCTCTTCCTGCCCTCTGGTTCCTGCCTAACCACCCCACACTTGGACCTCAATAAATGTGGAACCCAGGTCTATGCTCTGAACCCCTCCTCCCAGCTGGATGATTGGGCTGTGTAGCATTCAGGACTTGAGAGGAATAATCCTCGTTTTTCCAGAGCTCTCTGATGGTCGTTGCTAAGCTGTGTCTTGAAGTCCTAATAAGAACCACAAGGGCCGCACCAGCCACCTCATTGGTTCCAGTTGGGGAAATGTCTTTGGGGACTCCCACGAGTAATAAAGGCTCACGTGTGTCCCCGGGTGTTCCTCAGCTGATCGCATCACCATACATAGGCTGAGAAGGATACTACAATACAGTCTGGAGTTTCCTCTACAAAGTAAATACAGAATTATCGTGTGATCCAGCAACTCCACTTCTGGGTGTATACCCTGAAGAACTGAAGACAGGGACTTTAGGAGATACTTGTACATCGTGTTCATGGTATTCTTTATGATAGCCAAGAGATAGAAGCAACCCAAGTGTCCATCAGTGGATGACTAGATAAACACAATGAGATCTATACATACAAAGCAGTATCATTAGTCTTAAAAAGGAAGGGAATTCTGACTCAGGTTATAACATGGATGAACCATGATGATGTTGAAGAAGGAAGAAATTTTCCTCTACCCCTCTAGATTCTTCTGGCCAGTGTAAGAATTAAATTGACAGGAGACAGTTGAATGAGAGAAAAATCTAACAAAATTTAATAGCATGTATACATGGGAGAGATGCCGGAGAACTAACTCACCACAATGGTCAAAGGCCTCTGCTTAAATACCACCTTCAGCTAAGACAGAAGAGGATGTTGAGGGTAATGGTTTGGGACTTCAGAGAGGAGGAAGGCAACTCACATGGGACAGAAAAGCAAATGTTTGGTAAATAAGTGCTTGCTGGATAGAAAGTAAACTCTGATCTCTAGGCCCTGATGGGTTCTGCCACCACACCTCACCCAGATTCTTCTGTACATATCACGGTTCTATTCCTGGAACAGGCCCCTTATCTACATTCTTTGCAGCAGTTGATACGGTGGTAACAAGAAAAATTGAAGTCTTTTTATTTTTTCTTAAAAAAGAATCAGCCTAGAGCTTCCCCAGGGGTCCAATGGTTAAGAATCTGCCTTGCAATGCCGAGGGCTCAGGTTCGATTCCTGGTCTGGGAAGATCCTCCATGTGGTGGAGCAACTACGCCAGTGTGCCTCAGCTACTGACCCACGCTCTAGAGCCTGAGAGGCGCAAAACTGAAGCCCACGTTCCTGGGGCCCGTGCTCCGCAACAAGAGAAGCCACCACAAGGAGAAGCCCGAGGGCTGCAACTAGAGAGTGGCCCCTGCTCGCCGCAGCCAGAGAAAGCTCGTGTGTAGCAACAGAGACCCACCACAGCCAGAATATAAAAAGAATTTTAAAAAAAGCATCAGCTTAAACAAATCCTCAGGCCAGAGTGACACATTTGGGGTGGCTAGTGTTGCTCCTCTGTATTCTCTAAGCCTCAGTCCTTCCTCATCTATGAGATGTATTAAGTAGCTAATCACAGACCTCATTTTACAAGTTTGTGGTGAGCACTGAATGAGCTAAGGCTTGTACGACACTTAGGGGATGCCAGGCATAGAGCGAGGACCCCGTAGATTCCGTCTGTGTCCCTGTGTATCTGACCTGTGTTTGCTGAGCCCCTGAGACAGTTCAGAGGGGAGGAACTTGGGCTGCATCTTAAAGTGTCAGTGGTGTTCCTTCCATGTATGGCAGGGGTAAGGATCAAGAAGTATTGGGTTGGCCAAAAGGTTCATTCAGTTTCCCTCGTAAGATGGCTGTTGTAGCACTTAGTGGTCTTTAACTTCATTAGAAGCAATTTTATTAGATTATATTGTGACAGCTAGCATATCAGCATGCATTAAAAATACTTATCAAAATCGGTGAATTTTTGTGTAGCTATTTAATGAAGTAAGAAAAGCAACATTTTTGGCATATTATGCTCTATTATTAATATTTCAAGAAAGCTAAAAACGCAACTGAAATGGAAAAAGGATCTGTGTAGTGTATGGAGAAGGTGCTGTGACTGATTGAATGTGTCAAGAGTGGTTTGCAAAGTTTCGGGCTGGAGAGTTCTCTCTGGATGATGTTTCACTGTCAAGCAGACCAGTTGAAGTTGATAGCGATCAAATCAGAACATTAATTGAGAAAAATCAACATTACACCAAGTGAGAGATAGCAGACATACTCAAAATATCCATATGACACATTGAAAACCATTTGCACCAGCTCAGTTATGTTAATTGCTTTGACGTTTGGGTTCCACATAAGTTCAGCAGGAAAAAAAACAACAACCTTCTTGGCCATATTTTCACATGTGATTCTCTACTTAAAAGTAATGAAAATATTCCACTTTTAAAACAAATTGTGACACGTGATGAAAAGCAGATAGTGTAAAATCGTGTGGAATGGAAAGGATCGTGGGCCAAGCAAAATGAACCACCACCACACATACCAAAGGCTGGTCTTCATCCAAAGAAGGTGATGTTGTGTATATGGTGGGATTGGAAGGGAACCCTCTGTTATGAGCTCCTTCCTGAAAACCAAGTAATTAATTCCAACAGGTACTGCTTCCAGTTAGCTCAACTGAAAACAGTACTCGAGAAAAAGCGTCCAGAATTAGTCCACAGAAAACAAACAATCTTCCATTAGGATGACACAAGATCACATTTCTCTGATGACCAGGTAAAAGCTTTTATAGCTTGGCTGTGAAGTTCTGATTCATCTGTCATTTTCACTAGACACTGTAACCTCAGATTTCCATTTATTTCAGTCTGTAAAAAATTATCAATGGAAAAATATGTGATTCCCTGGAAGACTGTAAAAGGCATCTGTAACAGTTCTTTGCTCCAAAAGATAAAAACTTTGGGGAAGATGGAATTATGAAGTTGCCTGAAACATGGCGGAAGGTCGTGGAACAAAATGGTGACGATGTTGTTCAGTAAAGTCCTTGGGGAAAATGAAAACTGTTGTCTCTCATTTTTACAAGTGTTTGGGCAACCCAGCACTTGCAGCCACAGGACGCAGCACACTCACTGGCCACACTTCCTCCCTAGGGAAGCCACGTGAGCAAACATTCGGCACCAGACATGCAAAGGACCAGCGCTGAATCAGCTGACTAATCAGACACACAGGTGCTGCTGCCTTCAGGCTTGCGTGGCTTGCCTGGGACCAGCCTTACTTCCCAGTTTCCTATAAACAAACTTATATGCATTTATTTAAAAAGCAAATGCTATGTTGTGACCATGAATGAAAACCATTACCTCATCCATATATAAAAACTGCTGATGGGGCTTCCCTGGGGATCCAGTGTTCAAGAATCCTCCTTGCAATGCAGGGGATACAGATTCAATTCCTGGTCAGGAAACGAAGAGTCCACATGCTGTGGAGCAAGTGAGCTCAAGGGCCACAACCACTGAGCCCTCCTCCTGCCACAGCTAGACTCCTATACGTGACAACAAAGATCTCATGTAGCAGAACTGAGACCCCAGGCAGTCAAATAAATAAACAAATCAATATTTTTTAAATGGAGGGCTTCCATGGTAACTCAGCTTGTAAAGAATCCACCTGCAATGCAAGAGACCCCGATTCGATCCCCTGGAGAAGGGATGGGCGACCCACTCCAGTATTCCTGGGCTTCCCTGCTGGCTCAGCTGGTAAAGAATCCGCCTGCAATGAGGGAGACCTGGGTTTGATCTTTGGGTCAGGATCCCTGGTTCAGTCCCCTTGGAGAAGGGAATGGCTACTTACTCCAGTATTCTGGCTACCTACTCCAAAATTCCATGGACTGTATAGTCCAGGGGGTCACAAAGAGCTGGACACAACTGAGCGACTGTCACTCAAGGGCCACAACTACGGAGCCCTCACGTCACACTAGACTCCTATATGCCACAACAAACATCCCATGTGCCAGAACTAAGGCCCCAGGCAGCCAAGTAAATGAATATTTTTTAAAACAAAGATGAAAAATTACTTGTGGCTAAAATGGGTGATAGTGGTCATGTAAATTTGGTGGGGGGCAGGGCACACCATACTTGAACCATCAGTTCAGTTCAGTTCAGTTGCTCAGTCGTATCCGACTCTTTGCGACCCTATGAACTGCAGCACGCCAGGCCTCCCTGTCCATCACCAACTCCCAGAATTCACTCAAACTCACGTCCATCGAGTTGGTGATGCCTTCCAGCCATCTCATCCTCTGTCGTCCCCTTCTCCTCCTGCCCCCGATCCCTCCCAGCATCAGAGTCTTTTCCAATGAGTCAGCTCTTCGCATGAGGCGGCCAAAGTATTAGAGTTTCAGCTTTAGCATCAGTCCTTCCAATGAACACCCAGGACTGATCTCCTTTAGGATGGACTGGTTGGATCCCCTTGCAGTCCAAGGGACTCTCAAGAGTCTTCTCCAACACCACAGTTCAAAAGCATCAATTCTTTGGCACTCAGCTTTCTTCACAGTCCAACTCTAACATCCGTACATGACCACTGGAAAAACCATAGCCTTGACTAGACAGACCTTTGTTGGCAAAGTAATGTCTCTGCTTTTCAATATGCACTTGAACCATAGCTAGCATTTGTTAACCATAGCAGTTAACAAATACCACAAACATCACAAAATTCAAGCAAATAATACTTTTCTTCACAAATATCCTAGAAATTTAATACTTTCCAGCTTTTTGGCTGCTCTTTGCTTCTTCATGTGATGAAGATTCGACATGTTCTCTACAGAGAAAGCAGAAAGATCATTCTGTCTTTCCAATGTCCTTCTCTTCTCCACTGCTCACGTACTTGGGGACCCAGGCATGGGAAACATTCCTTCATGACACACCTCATCGAGTCTCCAGTCAATCCATAACTATCTAGATCAGCCTTACCTCTCCTCCTAAGAGCTGGTTCACACTCAGTGAAGCCGATCTACTGATTCCAAGTGGTGCTGAAGGAAAGTGCAGCATTTATTGCAGGCAGCATTTATTGTGTGCAGCAAGCAAGGAGTCCAGACGACTTACCTCTCCTCCTAAGAGCTGGTTCCCACTCAGTGAAGCCGATCTACTGCCACCAGGTGGTGGTGAAGGGAAGCGCAGCATCTATTGCAGGCAGCAAGCAAGGAGTCCAGACAGTGCCTAAAGCACAGAAACTCCCAATGGCTTTCAGAGAAAGGTTTTTAAACACAGGGTGAGGGAGAGGGTTGCAGGGTCTGTGGTCTGCTCATGGATCTTCTGATTGGTGGGTGGTGAGGAATCAGGAATCAATATCATCAAGCTTCCAGGTTCTGTGTCCTTGTGGGCAGCACACAGTTAACTTCTTCTACCTGGTTGGGGTTTTCTGTTTCTGCAAAACAGCGCAAAGGATTTGGCTCAAAATATTATCGCTAGCTCTTGAGGAGGAAGTAAATGTCCTTGATTATGTTTAATGGTTATCACTTGGTCTTGCTTGACTGTTTTCCTTTGTTTCTGCATTTTCTCACTTCTCTAATTAAATTTTTCCTTGGAATTTGGGGACGGCCTAGGAAGTTAAAGGATTATTACAAACATGGAGGGTAGGGCTGTCCCAGGAAGCCCCCAGAGGGTCCTGCTTGGTTACAAATGTCACAGGGATTAAGCCAAAAGTCATGACCTCTGGATACCACATCAAGGGTCAACAAAGCTGTGGGTTCTATAGATTGGTAGCTGAGAGTGATGCTAATGCCTTAAATTCTTATTACATTTCTTGATTAGGCTGAAAGTTTGCTCAAAAGTGGGGAATAGTTAAAGAGAAAACCACAGGCATCACTTTTGTGAATACCAAACCTAGGTATAACACCCAACCTAATTGTAGCTTCCACCTTCTCCAGGAAAGTTGTCTTGATTAGAAAGTTTGGAATTTTCTAGTCAGCACCTGGGAGGTAATGAATCTCCTGGGCCCTCTCCATCCCAGGGAGGAAGAAGCAATCTGCCTGACCTCTTTTCCTAAACAGTGGTGAAATATATATCAGGTAGAATTGACATATTAAGTATACCAAAAGTTCAGTGGTGTTAAATTCACTCTCATAATTGTCAAACCATCACTACCACCCAACTCGAGAATTTTTCACTTTGTAAAACTGCTCCTGACCTTTTTGGGTGTTGTAGATTCAAGGGATTAGATCTGATAGACAAAGTGCCTGAAGAACTATGGATGGAGGTTCGTGATATTGTACAGGAGGCAGGGACCAAGACCATCCCCAAGATAAAGACAGGCAAAAAGGCAAAATGGTTGTCTGAGGAGGCCTTACAAATAGTTGTGCAAATAAGTGAAATGAAAGGCAAAAGAGAAAAGGAAAGGTATACCCATTTGAACTCAATGATCAGTGCAAAGAAATAGAGGAAAACAACAGAATGGGAAAGACTAGAGATCTCTTCAAGAAAATTAGAGATACCAAGGGAACATTTCATGCAAAGGGAGGGAAGTCGCTCAGTTGTGTCTGACTGTTTGCAACCCGTTTGGCTGTAGCCTACCAGGCTCCTCTGCCCATGGAATTTTCCAGGCAAGAGTGCTGGAGTGGGTTGCCATTTCCTTCTCCGGGGGATCATCCTGACCCAGGGATTGAGCCTGGGTCTCCCATGTTGCAGGCAGACACTTAACCATCTGAGCCACCAGGGAAGCCCCTGCAAAGATGGGCACAATAAAGGACAGAAATGGTCTGGACCTAGCAGGAGCAGAGCATACGAAGAAGAGGTGGCAAGAATACATAAAAGAACTAAATGCTTGACTGAATCAGAGACCCAGGGACAGGCTTTGTAGAGAAGAGGTCTGGGGAGTAGACACAGCAGCAGCAGACTGAGCTGGAGTCATGAGGGTCCCTGCCATGTGCTAGAGACAGGGAGCCCACGAACATAAGATCAGAGCCCACAAAATAGAGTCTGCCACCGTTTCCAATGTTTCCCCACCTATTTGCCACGAAGTGATGGGACCAGATGCCATGAGCTTTGTTTTTTTGAAATATAAATATATTATTTATTTATTTATTTACTTTATTTTACTTTACAATACTGTATTGGTTTTGCCATACATTGACATGAATCCACCACGGGTGTACATGAGTTTTAAGCCAGCTTTTTCACTCTCCTCTTTCACTCTCATCAAGAGGCTCTTTAGTTTCTCTTCACTTTCTGCCATTAGAGTGGTATCATCGAATTCTAAGGTTATTGATATTTTTCCCAGCAATCTTGATTTCAGCTTGTGCTTCATCCAGCCCTGAATTTCTCATAATGTACTTTGCATAGAAATTAAATAAGCAGGGTAGCAATATACAGCCTTGTCTTACCCCTTTCCCAATTTTAGTGCTTTTGAACTGTGGTGTTGGAGAAGACTCTTGAGAGTCCCATGGACAGCAAAGAGGTCAAACCAGTCGATCCTAAACAAAATCAATCCTGAATATTCACGTTAGGACTGATGCTGAAGCTGAAGCTCCAATGCTTTGGCCACCTGATGTGAAAAGCTGACTCATTAGAAAAGACCCTGATGCTGGGAAAGATGGAAGGCAGGAGGAGAAGGGGAGGACAGAGGACAATATTGTTGGATGGCATCACCGATTCAATGGACATGAGTTTGAGCCAGCTCCGAGAGATGGTGAAGGACAGGGAAGCCTGGTATGCTGTAGTCCATGGGGTCGAAAAGAGTTGGACATGACTGAGTGATTGAATCACAGCAACAACAATGTACAGCTTTGTCTTACTCCTTTCCCAGTTTTAGCCAGTCAGTTGTTTCATGTCCAGTTCTAACTGTTGCTTCTTGACTCTCATACAGGTTTCTTAGGAGACAGGTAAGGTGGGCTGGTACTTCCATCTCTTTAAGAACTTTTCACTTTGTGGTGATCCACATAGCTAAAGGTCATAGTGTTGTCAGTGAAGCAGAAAATATTTTTCTGGAATTTCTTCACTTTCTCCATGATCAACAACTGTTGGAAATTTGACCTCTGGTTCCTCTGCATTTTCTAAACCTGAGTGTACATCTAGAAGTTGTCAGTACACACACTGCTAAAGCCTAGCTTGAAGGATTTTGCTCATGGCCTTGCTAGCATGTGAAATGAGCACAACTGAGTCACAGTGAATCCAATCCAAAAAGAAGAGCCCACAGCCCTCTGCTCCCACTCTGCAGAGAGCAGCAACAGCCAAATCTGAAGGCAAATGCATTTTCAGATGAATGGAGACAGCAAGAGGCATCTTCAAGACCCAGGGCCTGGTACAGTTGACCTCAGCCAGCCTGGCATCCCTGCGCCATCACCATGACCAGATCCCAGGCCCTGGCTCTGGTCTTAAGGAGGCGAGAGGCGACCCTCAGAGCTGCATTATTCAAATTCTAGACATTTGTCCGAGAGTCTCTGTTCTCTGCCCTGTAGAGCACAGCATCTGTTCTAAATGTGTCAGCCACCTCACACTACAAAAACTGGCAAGTGTTGATGAGGACGTGGAGAAAGGAGGCCTTTTGCACTTTGGTGGGAATATTACATGGTGAGGCATGATGGGAAATGCCTGATCCTAAGGGCCTGGCATTAAACTTCTGATTGCTAAAGTATCCACTTCAAACACCCATCTTGCATAAATACATCGGCAGCTGTATGACAGCTTCTAGGGAAGCTCTTAGACCAGCCCCCTCTGCGCCCTCTGCCATGAAGTTCTCCTTTCTAGAAAGCCTTAGGGAATCTAGATAACTACATTTCTCTTCCTGCCTCCTGGTTCCTGCCTACCACAGCACCCCTGGACTCTAATAAAGGCAGAACTCCAGGTCTGTGGTCCCTCTTCCTCCTCCCACTGGCCATTGTCCTGTTAGGCCACAGGACATGAGGCTAATAATCCTTATTGTTTCAAAGCTCCCAGATGGTTGCCACTCAGCTGCATTCTATAATAGTAATAAGAACCACAAGGGCCCATCCAACATTTGCACCAGCTGAGGAAATATTGGTGCGAGGGGTTGGCGGGGTGAGGGTCTCCCATGAGTAGTAATGGCTAAATTGTTACTACTTTGCCTTCCTTGAATGTTTTCCATTGTTTCTGCATTTTTTTCACATCTCTGATTAAATTTATTCCTTGGAACTCTGGGAAGACCTAGTACTTTGGCCACCTCATGTGAAGAGTTGACTCATTGGAAAAGACTCTGATGCTGGGAGGGATTGGGGGCAGGAGGAGAAGGGGATGACAGAGGATGAGATGGCTGGATGGCATCACCAACTTGATGGACGTGAGTTTGAGTGAACTCTGGGAGTTGGTGATGGACAGGGAGGCCTGGTGTGCTGCGATTCATGGGGTCGCAAACAGTCGGACATGACTGAGCGATTGAACTGAACTGAGAAGGCTATGAGCTTCCTTGGTGGCTCAGATGGTAAAGAATTTGCCTACGGTGTAGGATACCTGGGCTCAATCCTTGGATTGGGAACGTCCCCTGCAGAAGGAAATGGCAACCCACTCCAGGATTCTTGCCTAGAGAATCCATGGTCAGAGGAGCCGGCAGACTGTAGTCCATGGGGTCACAAAGAGTCAAACATGACTGAGCAACCAACTCTCCAGTTCGCTTAGGAGCCTAAAGTTTTACTATAGTCATGGAGGTGGGGGTATGGATGTCCCAGGAAGTCCCTATACAGTCCTGCTCTGTTACAAATGTCGCAGGGATGAAGCAAAAACACTGTGATATTACCATGAGTCCATGCTCACTTTGCTCACCTCATGACAGCCCAATAAATCTGAGAGATGAGGTACTGAGGCAAGGAATATGACTATTCAGAAAGCCGGCTGACCAAGAAGATGGCAGACCAATGTCTCAAAATGACCATCTTGTTGGGTCTGGATGCCAGGTTCTTTTATAGAACCAAACAGAGAAGCAGGGAGGAACCAAAGTCAAAAGGCAGAATAGAGCAGGAGAGGCAATGAGGAAGTAAAGTAAAAGAGGCTATAAGTCTTGCAAAATATTTCTGGGAAGGGCCAACCTTTGGAAGGAGGGTGTTAATCTCTTCTTTTCTTTGCAGCCATTCACAGATGGGCGGGGTCAGATTATCTCTCTATAAACTGAACAAAGTCACTTTAGTTTAACAATCAGGCAGAGGTCCTTTGAGGTGGGCCATTATGTATGCTTATAATAACAACAGCAATGAAAAGCAGGTCAAAGAAGCAGTTCCAACATGGAGTCAGCATTGGTTCTTCTCTGCCACAATTCCCCACTGTCAAAGTTCATTCCACAATCTTGTGGAAAAAGGGAGTGACGAGCATTCTGCTTAACCAGATGGATCTTTCTGGGAGTGTCTGCCATTAGTGCCAAACGTTGATATTTGTCTTCTTTTTGTTCCTCTTTGGAAAGTGCCTACTTGACACCTGTAGACTTAGAAATACTGAACTTCAAACCCAAGAGGCAGCATTTCAAGTAAGGAGTTTGGTGCTTTTCTATATGTGGGAAGATTTAAGAGTCAGGGCTCATTAAAATTTTGTCCTTGGTATGTGCCTCAGCTCTCTGTGGGCCTGTAATCCTGTATTCTCAGAACTTCCTCAAGGTTCACCATAGGTAGTGGCTGCAGTCTAATGACTGCTGCTGCTGCTAAGTCACTTCAGTCGTGTCCGACTCTGTGCCACCCCATAGACGGCAGCCCACCAGGCTCCTGCGTCCCTGGGATTCTCCAGGCAAGAACACTGGAGTGGGTTGCCATTGCCTTCTCTGCTAATGACTGCTAGATGGCAGGTATTCCCCTTCCTAGGGGCTCACTGTCTCATGTTGAAGGGCTGCAATCACTGATTCCATTTCTCAGGTCTCCTTTTCTTGGTCAGGAAGTTGACCAATATTTGGGACACATTTCACGATCACCTTTGTTCCATGGCACTGGGAGGCTCATCCCAGATCTGGCAGAAATTCTTCATATGCACTCAGGTGCTAAATTTTTGAACAAGCCCCATCAATAATTAAAGATTCTCTGGATTCTGCCTAATCCAGGAGTCATTTTTCCTTGTTGCTTCTCCCCATATCTAAAATCACACTATTGCAATTATTTTATGTTATAAATGAGATTTTCTCAAAATGTTTAGCCATAGAAGTTTTGTTGGAAGCCTGATTACACACTGGTTACTGTACTCTTATAAATTAGACAGGATATAAGCGGTGCTGCTAGTAACATTGATAACAACATAGTGCAACAGGGAGACAAAAAGCATGATTTGAAAACAAAGAATAAATTTAAGCAACGATTATTATAACTAACCATAATCCAGTTGCAATAATCAAGCAACCAAAGGAGCCACACTGATTTTATGAGCTATCTGCAGTTTCATTGTACCAGCCATTCACACTTTATGCACAGCTTAACCTTTGAGACAAGCATATATATTAGTGGCAGGATCAACCAGGTAGAGAGAATAAAACAAATCTATCCATAACTATCTAGACTAGATCAGCCTCCACTTACTAAGAACTCATCCATGTGCAATAACGCCAACCTACTGAGAGCAGTGGGCAGGGAAGGAAAGTACAGGATTTGCTGCAGACACCAAGCAAAGGGTCCAGGCAGCTAGTGCTTAAAAACCCAGACTCCCTGATGGCTTTCAGGGAAAGGTTTTTAAAGACAGTGAAGGAGAGGGTTGCAGCGTGCGTGATCAGCTCAAGGATGTCTTCTGATTGGTTGGTGGTGAGGTAATCGGGAGTCAACATCATCAAGGTTCCAGGTTCTATGTCCTTGTGGGGAGCATACAGTTAACTCCTTCCACCTGGCGGGGGTTTCTGTACCTGCAAACAGCACAAAAGATTTGGCTCAGAATATTTTCTATAGTCCTTGAGGAAGAACTTTAGGTCCTTGAGTACTGAATGGATAAACCAGTATTATGCTGTCTTCCTTGACTGTTTTCCTTTGTTTCTGCATTTTCTCACTTTGCTGATTAAATTTTTTCCTTGGAACTGGGGAAAGCCTAGGAGGCTAAAGGTTTATTACAAACATGGGGTGTAAGGATGTCTTAGGAAGCTCCCAAGGGTCCTGCTCAGTTACAAACATCACAGGGATTTAGGTAAAAAGTCATGACCTCTGGATACCACACATGGTGTCCACAAAGCTACAGTGACTATAAATTGGTAGCTGACAGTGATGGTAAGACCTCAAATTCTTTTTTTTTAATTCATGTATTTATTTTAATTAGAGGCTAATTACTTTACCATATTGTCATGGTTTTTGCCATACATTGACATAAATCAGCCATGGGTGTACATGTGTTCCCCATCCTTAAACTCCCCCACCCACCTCCCTTCCCATCCTATCCCTCAGGGTCATCCCAGTACACTGGCCCTGAGCACCCTGTCTCAGCATTGAACCTGGACTGGTGATCTATCCCACATATGGTAATATACATGTTTCAATGCTATTCTCTCAAATCATTCCACCCTCACCTTCTCAAGCAGAGTCCAAAAGTCTGTTCTTTACATCTGTGTCTCTTTTGCTGTCTCGCATATAGGGTCATTGTTCAGTTCAGTTCAGTTCAGTTGCTCAGTTGGGTCCGACTCTTTGTGACCCCATGAATTGCCGCATGCCAGGCCTCCCTGTCCATCACCAACTCCCGGAGTTCACTCAGACTCACGCCCATCGAGTCAGTGATGCCATCCAGCCATCTCATCCTCCGTCGTCCCCTTCTTCTCCTGCTCCTAATCCCTCCCAGCATCAGAGTCTTTTCCAGTGAGTCAACTCTTCGCATCAGGTGGCCAAAGTACTGGAGTTTCAGCTTCAGCATCATTCCTTCTAAAGAAATCCCAGGGCTGATCTCCTTCAGAATGGACTGGTTGGATCTTCTTGCAGTCTAAGGGACTCTCAAGAGTCTTCTCCAACACCACAGTTCAAAAGCATCAATTCTTCGGTGCTCAGCCTTCTTCACAGTCCAACTCTCACATCCATACATGACTACTAGAAAAACCATAGCCTTGACTAGATGGACCTTAGTCGGGAAAGTAATGTCTCTGCTTTTGAATATGCTATCTAGGTTGCTCATAACTTTTCTTCCAAGGAGTAAACGTCTTTTTATTTCATGGCTGCAGTCACCATCTGCAGTGATTTTGGAGCCCCAAAAAATAAAGTCTGACACTGTCTCCACTGTTTCCCCATCTATTTCCCATGAAGTGATGGGACCGGATGCCATGATCTTCGTTTTCTGAATGTTGAGCTTAACGCAACTTTTTCACTCTCCTCTTTTACTTTCGCTAAGCGCAGGCGGTGGCGGCGGCCGGCGCGCTAAGCGTGGCTGAGAGCTACCCCACTTCCGAGGTCATGGGAAGCGGCCTAGAGTGCCAGGCTGCGACAGCACAGGAACGGCCGAGAGGATCTACCCCGCGTCCAAGGTCAGGGGCGGCAGCTGAGAGGAGCTACCCCGCGTCCGAGGGCAGGGGCGGCGGCCAGGAGGAGCAACTCCCTGTCCAAGGAGTGGTGGCTGTGCGGGCGCAGGAGGGCCTAAAGGAGCCATCCACGTTGAAGGTCCAGAAGGGGGCAGGAGAAGATACCCCTCATCCGAGGTAAGGAGCAGCAGCTGTGGTTTGCTGGAGCAGCCATGAAGAGATACCCCACGCCCAAGGTAAGAGAAACCCAAGTAAGATGGTAGGTGTTGCGAGAGGGCATCAGAGGGCAGACACACTGAAACCATAGTCACAGCAAACTAGTCAATCTAATCACACTAGGACCACAGCCTTGTCTAACTCAGTGAAACTAAGCCATGCCCACAGGGCAACCCAAGACAGACGGGTCATGGTGGAGGGGTCTGACAGAATGTGGTCCACTGGAGAAGGGAATGGCAAACCACTTCAGTATTCTTGCCTTGAGAACCCCATGAACGGTAGGAAAAGGCAAAACGATAGGATACTGAAAGAGGAACTCCCCAGGTCAGTAGGTGCCCAATATGCTACTGGAGGTCATATAACTGGATAAATAACTCCAGAAAGAATGAAGGGATGGAGCCAAAGCAAAACAATACCCAGCAGTGGATGTGACTGGTGATAGAAGCAAGGTCCAATGCTGTAAAGAGCAATATTGCATAGGAACCTGGAATGTCAGGTCCATGAATCAAGGCAAATTGGAAGTGGTCAAACAGGAGATGGCAAGGGTGAACGTCGACATTCTAGGAGTCAGTGAACTAAAATGGACTGGAATGTGTGAATTTAACTCAGATGACCATGATATCTACCTCTGCGGGCAGGAATCCCTCAGAAGAAATGGAGTAGCCATCATGGGCAACAGAAGAGTCCCGAAATGCAGTACTTGGATGCAATCTCGAAAACGACAGGGTCATCATTACCATCTTTCTAAATTCCATCATAATATACTGTATTGGTGTTTTTCTTTCTGACTTCCTTCGCTCTGTAGGATAGGCTCCAGTTTCATCCACCTCATTAGAACTGATTCAAATGCATTCTTTTTAATAGCTGCATAATATTCCATTGTGTATATGTACCACAGCTTTCCTATCTATTTGTCTGCCAATGGACATCTAGGTTGCTTCCATGTCCTAGCTATTGTAAACAGTGCTGTGATGAACTTTGGGGTACACGTGTCTCTTTCAATTCTGAGGACCTCAAATTCCGATTGATCTCTTGGTTAGGCTGAAAGTTTGCACAATAAGAGGGGAATAGTTAAAGAGAAAACCACAGGCTCAAAATGGTGTCACTTTTGCTGAAGCCCATGATACCAAACCGAGGTGTGACACCTGACCTAGCTAGTAGCTTCCACCTTCCCCGGGAATGAAGACTTAAGTCAGCCAGTCTGGAAATTTCTGGTGAGCACCCTGGAGGTAATCTGTCTCCTAGGGCCTTTCCATCCTCAGGAGGAAGAAGCAATCTGCCTGATCTCTTTCCCTAAACAGTGCTGAAATGCATATCACTGAAAATTGACCATACTAAGAGTAAATGCATTTCAACTGTGTTGAATTGACTCCTATCACCACTGTGCAGCTTCAGAAAATTTTCATCTTGCAAAATTACAACTGACCTTTTAGATGTTGGTGAAACATTCAAAAATTGTAAAACACAGAGATGATCAAATAGACCCGAGTGTCCCCAGCAGGCTACTTCGTGCTCTTTGATCTGCGTCGCTTCACTGAACTCACACAGCGAGCCGTGGGGCTGCAGACTGCTCGTTCCACTGGTGAGAAAACCAAGGCTTCAAAAGGTGAAGTCACGTGTCTAAGACCCCCCAGCCGACGAGAATGGCAGAGCTGGGGATCTGAGCGGGATTCAGTTTGATTCCCAAGCCCGGGTTCTTTTAAGCTCCCCACGGCCTCCTAAGCAGGGTGGGGACAGAGAGTGACAGAGAAAAGTGCCCTACTAGTCCAGCAGACTGAGCAGATATCCCAGAGAGAGACGGGACACAAGAAGGACGGGACAAGGGAGCCAGAGGTGTCCCCAGAGTCCCTGGATAGAAGACTGGGTGGCGACTTTGGGTGCACGCAGTAGGGCCCAGACACAGAGGACAGGGCCCCACACCCAGCCCCGGGGTAGGGGACAGCCTGACCTGGAGGCTGATGGAGGACAGCAGCACAGATTCCGTGACTCAGATGGTGGTGACTTGACCAAAGTGTACGCGGCGTTCATATTGTGTGAAGCTCTTCCTATTGACCATCACTTGCTGAGATGAGAGCACACGCCAGTAGTGGTCCACACGCCAGGTGGGAGCATACCCGAGCCTCTGGGACCCCTGCCTCTAGAAGTTTTGACCCGTGTCTATAGTTTTCACATCAATCTTCTGTAGGTCTGGGCATCCGTCTTCAGATCTGTATCAGTTACAAGAACACACTTTGGACCCAAAATGCATCCAACACACAACCTGTATGTTTATGTCAGGTAGCAGGATAAGGGGGTGGGAACATCCACGTTCACACAGAGAAGCAGGGACACGGATGTACTCACTCCCCCTCCCATCGCCCCAAACCCAGAGATACTGCTCTACTTCCAAAAGCAATGTGCAATGCCCTGCAAAACAAAGCCATTAATAACATCTGGATAAAGGCAGCAACAGTGTAACAGAAATTCAGATGTTCCCAGGGACCTAGAGCAGAAGAGCCACAACAGAAGACTGGAATTAATCTGGATTTAAAGACCCAGGAGGCCAAAAAGCACCATGGTGATTTATCTAGTGCTTATTTCCAGAGCAAAAGAAGCAAGAGGTACACCTGGAGTTGCAGGTGAAGGTGTGGAAGGAGACTGCAGCCTTAGCCTTACAAGGAAATGGTCCTCTTCTCTGTGCAAAGGTGTCCACACCACCCGATGGGGCTGTGGGACAAGCAGCTGAAGGGAAGAGAGGAGAGTTCCTGCTCACCTTGAACTCTGAGCTCTGTACCTGGAAGCAGAACTCAAACGGACTCCCCCTCTGGGAGGGCGTCTGCATCTTCCTCTCCTCGGGCTCCAGCTTTTCTGCTTCTTGTTGCAGACAACGTACCCACTGTTTTCAAACTGAGGGTTGAAGTGGAAGGCAATGTCATTGTTATTGCACCTGGTCTGAGAGTTCCCAGCAAACTTTTGTGGAGGGAAGTCAGACAGGGCTCAGTGTCCTGGTTTACTGCCAAGGGAGGGATCCGGAGGTGCTCACACTTTGACTGACACCCATCTGGGAATCTGCATACAACCTGTGTGGCTGGCTGGTACCCATCTCTAGTTTGTTGCCATCACTTTTATTCATCTAATTTGACTTAGTGTGTTTTTGTGCAATTACCAATTTTGCCCTTAAAGTATCACTTTCTAAAAATAAGGAGAAAATGGGTAAAGAAATTTGTGTCCAAGATGGAAGCAGAGAAATGTGCCTAGAAGTGAGAGGCTTTGGGGTCAAGTGGCGGCTCCTTAGAGGCCAGCCTGTGTCTGCTCAGTTGGGAAAGGGGACAATTGGAAAGGACAGGTGACATTGATGGCACAGGAACAGATTGGTGTCTAAAAGGGAGACAGAATAAACAGTAGCTCTCCAAGGACAGGGACCTCAGTGTGCGTGTCTTTCCCTCAGTGGAGGCTGGTGTGTGTCTAGGAAGCCCTCTTC